>NW_012104031.1:6871712-6995599 GCF_000951045.1 Mandrillus leucophaeus
CTGAAGTAAGCTATGATTGCACCACTGAACTCCAGCCTGGGTGACAGAGGGAGATGCTGTCTCTTGAAAAAATAGCTGGAGAGCAAGAGAAGGGGAATAGACTATGTCTCCAGTTATTCAACACCTACTTTTGGGGTGTTTGTATGTTGCCATGTATTGCGCTAGATACTGAGATACAGAAGGGGATGACATAGACATGAACTCTACCAGTGACTGTGGGAACCTCAGTCTAGGTAATTGAATCAAGGTGGTACTTTGAAGATATTTTTTGTTCTGTAAATGGTACGCAGATTTGTGGATTGTCGATACGTGTTTTTCCCATAAGACTTCCATATATTGTAGAACATTAAATATTTGATACAGGATTTCCTATGCACCACAATTATCTATTATTTCATCCCCTACAATATAATTTTATTTCTCAACTAAAATCATAGGAAGGTGTTTATCTACTAGTCTCTAAGACCTGGAAATAGAACACGCTCCAGGTCTCTTGTCCAGTGCCAGGTGGGTGTTTCAACTGATTGTCATGAATACCTGTGACCTTAGGAAAGCCACATTGCAGGCAGAGGTCCAAGTGGGCAGAGAAGCAATGGCTACCATCAGCAGGTGGAAGCTTTAACATGTGATGAAACACCACTCACAGAGACTGCATAGCAAGCAGGAGGCAACGGATCCTATAGTACGTCGGAATCAGAC
Organism: Mandrillus leucophaeus; assembly: GCF_000951045.1. Taxonomy (NCBI): domain Eukaryota; kingdom Metazoa; phylum Chordata; class Mammalia; order Primates; family Cercopithecidae; genus Mandrillus; species Mandrillus leucophaeus. Next base: position 6,872,412 of record NW_012104031.1, read on the forward strand.
TGAAGTTTGGCAGGAGGTGTGAAATGGTAAACCTTGACCTTGGTTTTCAAGGCTAGGAGGTTGTCACCTAGTATATTTAGGAAATGAGGAGGTCACCATATTAGCTAGGACTATTGCAACAGTCCACAAAGAATAACATGGCAGGGTTACTGCAACTGACTAACAAAGCAAGGCTTCGTCAAGCGAATACAAAAAAGCTGAGGTTGCTCAAAGCAGAACTCAGAGCTCATAGGGAGCCCTAGTAAAGCTCGTTTTATTCTCAAATCTGTCTTGCCTAAGGACCAGGTGCTAAAAATTGGCCGCTAAAGGATATTTAAGCAGTTTCAGGTGTGGGGAATAGCAACCTGTTGAGGCACAGAGCCTTGCCATTAGGAGTGGCTTTGATTGACATTATTTTATAGAAATGGTTTTTACATTTTAGTATGTATCAAAAGCACCTGGAAGGATTACTAAAACACCAATTGCTGGGGCCTACCCCCGGAGTTTCTGAAATGGTAGGTCTAGGTTGGGCGAGACAGCATGCCTCTCAAACAAGTTTCCAAGTAATGCTGATGATACAGGTCTGGAGACCACACTTTGAATGCCCCTGTCTTGTCAAAAATACTTAAGAGACAGGCACGGTGGCTCATGCCTGTAATCCCAGCACTTTGGAAGGCTGAGGTGGGAGGATCACTTGAGCCCAAGAGCTCCAGACCAGCCTGGGCAACATGGCAAAATCCTATCTCTACAAAAAATAGAAAAGATCAGCTGGGCGTGGTGGTGTGTGCCTGTAGTTCCAGCTACCTGGGAAGCTGAGGTGGGAGGATTGCTTGAACCTGGGAGATTGAGGCTGCAGAAAGCTACGATCGTACGACTGCACTCCAGCCTGGGTGACAGAATGAGACCTTGTCTCAAAAAAAAAAAAAAAGAAAAGAAAAAATGCTTAAGGTAAGATAATGGAAGTTTTTAGTACCTTATTATGACATCCAGGTTGGGTGGATTTCGTTTACCAAAAAGGAGGAACCTGTGTTTCCTTTGAATTCCTTTGAGTACATAGTAAAACTTTAAACTTTTTTTCCCATAACTTTCTTCTAAACACTGAATTTTTCCCATTAATATAGGTAAGATTTGTATTAATTTGATTTTTTTTTAAAAAAAGATGCTTCTTGAAAACAAAAGCAAGGCTATCTGCAGCCTGTTACCTTCCTAGCACAGACATAGACTCCTCCACGGAGGCAGGGACTGTCTCTGCTTCCTTCATTGCCATATCCCTGGCACACACTGTTTGTATAGAATAAGTACTCAGGAAACATTTAAGTGAGCATATAAATGAATTTAATTTGTATACAATTTTAACTTACATTTTATTAAGTTTTCAAAAAGACAAATTTAAGAAGCTTTTAAAAAGGCAGCATTAAAAAGACATGCAAAAGAATTGACATGAAGAAAAAAGGCGGGGAACCACAGGAAGACATCATTAGTACATCAGGAAACAGATGCAGAGACTGCCCCACTTAGTGAGATGGCTGCCTGGGTAGGTAGACATCGGCTTTTCCTTCCCTGCTCTCTTCCTCTCACTTGGAGAAGCTGCACAGTGCATGGTGGGTCTGTTTATGCAACTTCCCACTGCCCTTACTTGTCAAACCTTGGTCTAAGGGCTACAGCCCCGAATGAGTCACAGGAGCTTGCCTCCTGCCTGCTCTGGGCCACCCCTGCCCCTAGCTAGTTGGCTCTCTGCTTTTCTTCTCTGCTTCTTGAGAGCACTGCAGGGCAGGAAGCAAACAGCTGCTCCAGAACTCTCCTGCAGGTATGTTGCAATTCGCTGTCCCTCAGTTTCCACAGTTCTACTCTAGAAAGAAAACTTCTGTGTAAACTGAAAGAAACTGTAAGGACTAAATTAATATCTGCAAGGTTTAATACGCTCCGCTACAAAGTAAATAATTTAAAAATGCAAAATTTTATTTTATGTTTTTGAGACAGAGTCGAGCTCTGTCACCCAGGTTGGAGTGCAGTAGCGCAATCTCAGCTCATTGCAACCTCTGCCTCCTGGGTTCAAGCAATTCTCATGCCTCAGCCTCCTGAGTAGCTGGGATTATAGGCACCCGCCACCACACCGGGCTAATTTTTGTATTTTTAGTAGAGATGGGGTTTCTCCATGTTGGCCCGGCTGGTCTCGAACTCCTGATCTCAGGTGATCTGCCCGCCTGGGCCTCCCAAAGTGCTGAGATTACAGGCATGAGCCACTGTCCCTGCCTGGCAAAATTTTATTCTCATTATCATCCAGTGTCCTGTTCTTTTTTTATGTCTAGGGACTCTTGCTTCCATTTCAAGTTTCTCTTTTAGTTAAACTTATCTAGAACAATAGATTTCAATCCCACCTTAAAAAAAAAAAAAACAAATACAACATCTTTTATTCAAACAAACTTCTTGTGAAAACTCAGTATATACACACTAGAGGAGAAGGTGGAGGTGCTCTGGCAGAGTGGGGGTGGGGAGCCCAGCATTCCTCACAGAACCCAGCAGTCACTATTTGTAGCAATTCAGCCCAGCACAGCACATAACAATAAATTAGCTAAGACAGATTCAACAAAGTTATTTCCTCAGCAATTACATACTGGATGCCTCAGAAAATGAGTGCTTAGCTGTTTGCTCATTTCGAACAGTATTAGGAAAAGGAAATAAAATAGAATCAAATGCTGAGAACAAGGGAAGCTATTTGTGCTTCATCTTCTGAAGTACTCTATTTTTCTTGGGGATTTTAATCTGACCATAGGCAGAAAGGTGATCATTAGGGTAAGATGGTATCTTCTTTTTTAAATGCTCCATTACATTGTACGTGTAATAACTGGTACTCACATGCACACTATCCACGGAAGTGAAGGAGATTAAATAGATGCTAGGCAGCATCAGCTTCTGTAAACTCAGACTGCCAGGAGAAGCCCAGGTTGTCCTAGGAGGAGCAAGAATTCAGGGCCAGAAGACCAAGCCACTTGCTGGCTGCAACAGCTGAGGTGAATCCCTTAGCCTTTGGGACCCTAAGTTTAGATGTAAAATGCGGAAAGGAATAGTTGTTCTGCCTTCTTCTTGGGGTGGGGTGGGGGTGGGGAAGTTGGGACTTAGTCCCAAAAGGAAGGGACACAAACTGAGGCGGGAGAATAAAGTCTGGAGGCTGGGAACCTAAGGCTGTTTCACGCTGACTTCCTAGAACGAAATTGAAAGGGAAACCCTAACTTTTCCTGCCTGAGTAACAAAAGGACCAGAGGCTACTCAGTTTGCAAATCCCCCCAACATTTTCTGAGCGGCAGATGGGAAATTCGCTGTCCGCAACAAATCAGACTGATTGCAGGCTGGGCCTTCGTTTGCATAGAAGTGTAAGTTTGTAACTTCACCCTAGCCTCTCATTGGTTTTGCAACCAATCAGATGTTTGAACAGGAGTGTGACCTTTGTAACTTCACTTCAGCCTCTGGTTGGCTGTTTTCTGTAATCAATCAGACTGATTGTGGGCCACCACTTCATTTACATGAGGCCAGCATGAAGTGGCCAATGGGAAACTTCTAGTGGGTATTTGAACCCAAAAAGATTCCCTATCCGGCCCTTGAGCCACTGCTTGGCCTGTTCCCACACCATGGAGTGTACTTTTGTTTCCAATAAGTCCTTGCTTTCGTTCTTTCATAACCTCATTCTTTCTTTGCCTTTGCTCGGCGTTTTGTCCAAGTCTTTGTTCAGAACACCAAGAACCTGGACAACTTGCAGTCATGACCCTCTACCGGCGACAAAATCATGTAATGTACAAGATTATAAACTTCTAAACAAACAACGACCTGACATGGGTGGCTCATGCCTGTAATCCTAGGATTTGGGAGGCCAAGGTAGGCAGATCACCTGAGGTCAGGAGTTCAAGACCAGCCTGGCCAACATGGTGAAACCCTGTCTCTACTAAAAATACAAAAATTAGTTGGGCGTGGTGGCACACGTGGGTAATCCCAGCTACTTGTGAGGCTGAGGCAGGAGAATCGCTTGAACCTGGGAGGCGGAGGTTGCAGTGAGCTGAGATCACGCCACTGTACTCCAGCCTGGGTGAACCAGTGAGACTCTGTCTCCAAAAATAAAATAAAAATAAAAATAAACAAATAAACACTGACTTTTATTATGTAAGTATTTAGAAAAATATTTGTGAATGAGGCACAAAATTATTTTGCAATGGTCCATTGTGCACAGAAGATTGTCTTTGGTTCTTTGGGGAAGAAGAATGAGATGAATACACTGTGTATTCAAGAGGGGACTAATCTAAGGGGCACATGAGATAAATATATGAAAATACATATATGTAAAAGCAGTATAAATGGACACTTGTAGCTGCTGTTTGTTTGTTGTGCATTTTCTTTGTGCCAGGCCCTGAGACATCCTTACTAAGTAGAAAAAATTATTCCCATGTAACAGAGGAAACTCAGGGGCATAGAGTTTACAATAACTTGTAACAGGTCATGCAGCTTGCAAGGGTCAGAGACAGGACGTAAACTTATGTTCATCTGGCTGGCTCTGAGGTCCAAGCTCAGATTTACGTCCATGCTGTCCACAACCTCTTACTTTTTTTCATCCTTTTTCTCCCACTTCTCTTCTCTTAGTCTTCCTTTCCCTCCTTCTCCCCATTTCATTCCTCCTCCTTCTCTATACACTCTCTTTCTTCCTGTCTTAGAGATGTGCGCATCTTATATTTATAATTAAGCACAATTTTCATTATTGGCCAACTGGAATTAGGGGTTTCCTCCTAATTTGTAGGAATCGTATTTTAAAACTGAGATATTTAGGGTGCTACAGATTATAAACTTTTGTTTTTTTCTTCTCTTTTTTTTGATACAGAGTCTTGTTCTATCGCCCAGGCTGGCGTGTAGTGGTGCAATCTCAGCTCACTGCAACCTCTGCCTCTTGGGTTCAAGTGATTCTCCTGCCTCAGCCTCCCAAGTAGTTGGAGGATTACAGGCATGAGCCACTGCGCCTGGCCCAAACTTTTCAGAAAAATCATCTTAGAGAACACGTTGCTGGATCTGACATCAAATCTATACTTTAAAAATATGACTGGCTGAGTGGACTAAGCTTATTTCTTTCATTGTTATATTAAATCTCTGAAATATGGGGTTATTCATGTAATGAAAATCCTCTTACAGAAAAAGAAACCCCTTTCAGTCGTAACTAAAAGTTCTTTATGTGACAGCAGTTAGGTTTGATACGGTCGTTACCGAGAGCAATAGCTTTCTTTTCTTTTTTTTTTTTGAGACGGAGTTTTGCCCTTGTCGCCCAGGTTGGAGTGTAATGGCGTGATCTCAGCCCACTGCACCTCTGCCTCTTGGGTTCAAACGATTCTCCTGCCTCAGCCTCCCGAGTAGCTGGAATTACAGGGATGTGCCACCACACCTGGCTAATTCTTTGTATTTTTAGTTGAGATGGAGTTTCACCATGTTGGCCAGGCTGGTCTCGAATTCCTGAGCTCAGGTGATTTGCCTGTCTTGACCTCCCAAAGTGCTGGGATTACAGGTGTGAGCCACCATGGCTGGCCAATAGCTTTCTTTTAACCAGTCAGGATAAACATGTTTTAACACAGATATCCTTTCTTAATTAGTAAATCTAATCATGGCTTTATTCCTGGCCAGTATGATTTGTCAGAGTTCACCTTTTCTTGATTACTATGTAACTTGGAGTAGGGAATAAGGAACACAGGAAAGGTGAGGATTTTTAGGAGATTCCAAGCATGAATCTCCAAGATTTCCATGTCAGGGGCAGGTTTATGTTGACATAAATTCATCTGCAAATTATGTAACTAGAACTATCACATGTGGGCCGGGCGTGGTGGCTCACGCCTGTAATCCCAGCACTTTGGGAGGCTGAGGCGGGCAGATCAAGAGGTCAGGAGATCGAGACCGTCCTGGCTAACATGGTGAAACCCCGTCTCTACTAAAAATACAAAAATTAGCCGGGCGTGGTGGTGGGCGCCTGTAGTCCCAGATACTTGGGAGGCTGAGGCAGGAGAATGGCGTAAACCCGGGAGGTGGAGCTTGCAGCAAGCTGAGATCCCGTCACTGCACTCCAGCCTGGGCGACAGAGTGAGACTCGGTCTCAAAAACAAACAAACAAACAAAAAATCACATGTGTGGTAGACAGCTTGTTATGAACTAATACCACATATGCATAAAAGAGAGTCTAACTTTTAAAATCATCTTACGAGGAAAAATATATATTAAAATAAGCACAAAATGGGGCAGTGCATGGAAACTAAGGTCCATCTCTTTTTTACACCTGAGGGACTAAGACACATGGATTGGTCCCTGTAGAGCCTGTTCCCCACATCTTATAGTCATGTGGGATTTACCAAGGATAATTTTCCTACTCTACAGGGGAGAGACGGTTACCAAGGCAGTTCACTCATTCGTTGTTACTTCATTTCTGTCATTTGAGGACCGAGAACACATAGTGTCTGCATTTAAGTATCTGATAAAACAATGTGGACAGGGAATTCGTTTTATGAATTGTAGCATGGAAAGAAATTAACACATGTTGAATGCCTCCTTTGTGCTAGGTACTTTCATATCCTCATTTAATTTTATTTTAAAAATTCTATACTACAAAGTAGTATTCTTTATACCATAAAAAATTAGGGAACCAAGGCTCTGAGAGGTTAAGCAGAGGGCCCAGTGTATCTCAGCTAGAGGTGATGGAGCTGGTGTTTGAACTTGGTCTCTGGACTCCCAGTACCTGGCTTTTTCCATTACCTTACTCCGCAGGAGATAAAAGTGCTTGTAACATTAAGCCACACCATGTCCCAGTTTCCTAGTACAGTGTAGGCATAGGGACCTGGCCATTCTGCTGTGACTATTCCTGGAGTACATGTATCTCAGTTTTCTGTCTCATTTCATGAGAGCTTTATAACATAAAAATGTAAGCTATGTTAAGCAAAAATAAGAGGCTATACACATGAGTTTGAGAAATTGCTGATATATTTAAGATTTAAGAAATTTAGGACTAAAACTAAAAAATTATTCCATTGCTTAAAACTTAATACGCTATAAGGAATCTTGATCCAGATTCTTCTGGGTAAGCATGCACATAAAAAGAGATGCCTGACTGTAATAAATCAACTTTTGATTAATATAGCAAAAATTGAAGCTCAATTTTCAATGTGTATGCAGAGTTACTAATTAATATATACATTTAGAAATAGCACATTTTAAAAAATAGCACAAGCCATGCAATCTTGATTTCTTATTATTTCAATGTGGAAAATTATTTTTCACATTTCTGTTTTTGCAGAGATTTTCAAATATTATGCATCAGTTTAGACTTAGTTATTGTATATGGATTAATATCTTTTGTTTTTTTCTTGAGACAGGGTTCCACTGTAGCACTCAAGCTGGAATGCAGTGGCGAGATCTCAGCTCACTGCAATCTCTGCCTCCTGGGCTCAAATGATCCTCCCACCTCAGCCTCTGAGGAACTGGGACTACAGGTGTGAGTCACCACACCCAGCTACCTTTTATAGAGAGAGGGTCTTACTATGTTACCCAGGCTTGTCTTAAACTCCTGAAATCAAGTCATCAACCCACCTTGGCCTCCCAAAATGCTGGGATTACAGGTGTGAATCACCACGCCTGGCCAACATCTTAACTTACGGATAAATTCTTAACTTTGTCTGTCAAAATTGGTTTGCCAGAATGCTCATTGGTGATACTTAATGAGGGTTTACTATGTATGCATATGCTTAGTATGCATATGCTTCGTGTGAATTGTCTTTCTGAATTCTCCCCAACCCATGATATATTTGGTGAAATTATGCCCATTTTACAGACGAGAAAACCAAAAGGCCATCAGGCTGGCAAAGAGGGGTGTGTGACATGGAACCCAGTATTTTGACTCTGAAGTCCATGTTCTTAAATGTGCTGTGTATCTATAACATCACTGGGCAAGAAGTTAATACTCAAAAAATACTGCACATAAAAACATTACCCCAAAAAGGATAACAGTGGGGAATAGGCTAATATTCACTCCTACGTCTCATCCTTTCCCAGGGCAGTGTTGGCTCATGTTCTTTTTAATTCTTTGGCATTCTCCTTGAGGTTTTCTGCCCCATGGATATTGTAAGAAGACCTCCTCCAACTAGAATATTGCTGGGGTGGCATTTAGCTTTGTGTAATGCCAAAGTGAAGGTTTCTATGAAGTAGATGTATGCTTTTTTGGGAGAGACCATGATTTCTCATGAAAGGATGCCACTGGTGTGTGACTACAGGGATTCTTTGTCCCCTCTGCTGTGCCCCACTGTGGGAGAGAAGCAAGGATGGGTCTGTCAGCCAGGGAAGAGGAGGTGACAGCAGCACAGTCTCTGGAAAAGTGTTGCTGATAGCCTATGGTGTGGAGAAGGGCAGGTCTGGGGAGTAGCAGGAGTAGAGGGAAGGAAACAGGCTATCATATTTCTATAGAAGCAAAATGAGCAGTAGGGCTGACAGCCTTTGGCAGCAGGAAATTGGACATTATTTCTGGAGAGAACTTCCTGTCCCTAGTGGGTAAACTTATCCACTTCTCACATTTCCCCACTTGTACTAGGGGTTTCCTAAGAAATAAATACTCTTTTTTCTTTTTCTTTCTTTCTTTCTTTTTTTTTTTTTTTGAGACTGAGAGTCACTGTTGCCCAGGCTAGAGTGCAGTGGCATGATCTTGGCTCACTGCAATCTTTACCTCCTGGGTTCGAGTGATTCTCCTGCCTTAGTCTCCCAAGTAGCTGGGACTACAGGCATGTGCCATCATGCCTCGCTAATTTGTGTTATTTTTAGTAGAGTCAGGGTTTTACCATGTTGGCCAGGCTGGTCTCAAACTCCTGACCTAGGTGATCTGCCTGCCTCAGCCTCCCAAAGTGCTGAGATCACAGGCGTGAGCCATTGCGCCCGGCCGGAAATACTCTTGTGTGTGGCTCCCTGTCTTTCCGTTCGGTCAGGGGTCTGTGATAGAAGTGACTCCCCAGGAAGTTTTTCTGGGGAACTCACAGGACAGAAGTGGGGGTTTTCTTTGGTGGGCTGAATGTTCTCACTTCCCTCCCCACCTCTCACCCCCACCCAGTTGATTTGTCTTTGACATAACTAATTTTTATTGGGCATTGACTTTTAGGACTGAATTGGGTCTTTCAAAGTTCACAAACACTACCCACCTCACCAACCTAACCACCTGCAAACCTTTCTGGAAATTTCCAGGCAAGTGGCTGATCCAAAGCAGGGAGCGTAGCGCAAAGGCAAGATGGAAGCACAAGGCATCATGTTTCGTGTATTAAAACCAACTCCTTGGCCAGGTGCAGTGGCTCATTCCTGTAATCCCAACATTTTTGAAGGCTGAGGAAGGTGGGTCAACTGAGATTAGGAATTCGAGACCAGCCTGGCCAACATGATGAAACCCATCTCTACTAAAAATTCAAAAAAAAAAAAAAAAAAAATCAGCTAGGCGTGGTGGCAGGTACCTGTAATTCCAGCTACTCGGGAGGCTGAGGCAGGAGAATCGCTTGAACTTGCTTGAGCCGAGATCGTGTCACTGCACTCCAGCCTGGATGACAGAATGAGACTCTGTCTCAATAATAATAACAAAACAAAACAAAAACAATTCCTTGAAATCACATTTAAATATTAAGGTATTTTTATATAACCACAAAATTTGCTTTTTAGATGGAATATGAAACCTCATCTATTCTTTGCAAACATATTTTATTAACCTCGTTCTTCTTTGTTTTAAACTGTTTCTCCTCAGTCTTTCATACAGACAGATGGTCTCAGTTATGTACAGTAGCTTCTAGCCTCTGTGTTGCTATGCAACAAAATGCATCCTATCTGCGTCCTTTCTCTGTTGTATCCCGTTTCCGTTCAACTCAAAATAACTAGCCGAGTGCTTCAACATGCTACTTCCTCTTTTCTACAGAGTTGAATACCTATCAAGTATCTTCCTGGGCTTCCTATCTCTTCCTGTTACAGTCTTGAAAAAATGTGTTTGCTCCAATTTGATTTTCCTCATCACTTCCTATTTACATCAACCCACTCAGAGCTAAGGCAGGCAAAACATACATCAGTGAGTCATGCAGCTGTTGGCCCATAGGAAAAAGAAATGTGTCAGCCAATTGAGTGGTATTTGAAACTAAAATTTTTTTTATTGTTGTCAGATGTGGGGTTCCTGTTTTTCCTTTTTATCATGGCTTTGTTTCTCAACAGATACTAGAATGTACAAAAAATTAAACATAAAAGTAACTTTTCTCATTTTGGTTGGGGTTTAAGAAAAATGGTAATAATCTTAATTCTTGCAAAATAAGAGGCAAGCAGAGGACATATAAATGTCCTACATTTTCAAGATAGAAGCTTGGAATTTAAAGATAAAAAGGCCCTTAAAAAACGGAAACAAAAATATGTCTTTTAAAAGACTGTATGTCATGTTGGAGTTTTTTTCTGTCTCTTTCTTATTTAATCCTTAGGACATTAGACTCATTATGGATTCTTCCAAAAGCTCATTTCATGCCCCTTTAATTCATGTCATTTTTCTTATCCCTAGTGGTCACAAATCTCAAATAATTAGATTAAGATTGGCCCAACTAAGAAACCAGTGGATGTGGAATGGGGAGATGGTAACATTGAGGTTAGAGTAGTTGGGGAAAATATGTTCATCACTCCTTGCTCTTCAGTAATTCCAAATTCCAATTTCTGAAGAAAAATCTAATGTCAAGTGGAAAAGCATGCATGTATTTGAAAATCCAAAGAATCTATGCGATTCACATTGGTGTTTCATTTCTTGATTTAAAAAATGAAGGTGATTGCATGATTTGAGATGAAGTATAAATCACTCAATAGAATTCTGATGCTGTACAATTACTATAAACTCAACAAAAAGTTTCAGTTGCCTTAGAGGTACGCTAAGTTTCAATTGTTCTTTAGAGGTATGCACATTTGTCTTCTTTCCTCCGACGTTTTGGTTTCTCAGTCAAGTATTCTCTGTGGAGTTGTAAATTTTCTTTCACAGTGGCTGGGGTACATGGCTTTTACTTCCATGGTTAGTGTTTTCACACCCGATTTTGCTAAACTTGTGTTGGCTTCTTGCCTGAGAAATGTCTCGACAGCATACTCCAGTGACGATCAGGACAGGTGGTCCTTGTGGCCAGCTCCCCTACCACACTGTTTCTTTGGAAACTCAGCACTGGGAATTGTTGCAAGACCAGAAGAGAAGCTAAGTAAGGCTGAGGATCCGAGTTTCGTGGCACTACTCATTTGAGGTTACTGTGGTCTCTTGTTACTGACAGGACCTTATCAGTTCACAACGCCACAACGCCATAGTACCCTTTGAATACTTTGACTATATTCTGTGTCTAAGCCAAAACAAAGTCAGGCAGCATCGTCAAATTGGACCCAGTGGCAGCCAGGCTTTGGGATGGAACTATGTATGTGCCTTTGGCTTAGATGGTCATGTCTGTCTGTGTTTACGGGCGGCTTCTGAAGTTATTTTTTAGACAGGTGCTGGTGTTCTTTATTTGGTCATATAAAAATAAAAGGAGATAGAAGATTGGTAATGTGGATGTGTTAAATTTATAGATATGTATATGTATATATGTTTTTGGGTATATATGTGTATGTATACATGTATGTGTGTGTGTGTTATATATATGGGAAAAATAGATATTAAAAATTATAAAAACCACTCAAAACAATTTTAGGCCATTCCTTCAACATGTGTATTAAATACCCTTTTACATTTCGTATTTATTTTATCTGTGACTTTAAGTAAGTTAGATAAAATAACTTTTTTTTTTTTTAACCAGATATTAAAAATATTTTGCTGGGTACAGTGGCTCATGCCTGTAATCCCAGCATTTTGGGAGGCCAGGGTGGGTGGATTGCTTGAGACCAGCCTGGGCAACACAGTGATATCTTGTCTCCAAAAAAATTACAAAAATAGTTGGGCGTGGTGGCACATGCCTGTACTTCACTACTCAGGAGGCTGAGGTGGGAGGATCGCCTGAGGCTGAGAGGTTGAGGCTGCGATCAGTGATATTTGTGCCACTGCGTTCCAGCCTGGTGGTAAAGTGAGACCCTATCTCAGATACGTATATTTAAAAATATGTTTAAAGAGTTGTAGTATTGTAAATTTCATCAAATCTCCAAATCTTTTTTATCTTGTGTTTTAGAAAGTCTCCTGTCCTCTGATTTATATCATACCCAGGAAAAATAAATAATAGATTCAAACAAAAAAGAAACTCATTTTTTGAACTTCCTTCTGTTTTGTGGGCTCAGAAACATTCTGTCCACCCTTCGTTTCCCGTAGAATATTTCATCATATCCCTTTAAACCATGAGTCTTCAACATTCCTTTCCATCTTGAACATAGTGTGTATTCTAAGCTAGATAGTGAGGCCACAGAGGACAAGTCACATATCTCCCTTGAGTCAAAGGCAGCATCCAGGGCATGTGAGGGGAGCAGCCAGGAGCAGGAGTGCACTGACTTGGGGTAAAGCAATCTAAACAGTGTTGACCTTTCAGCACAGCAGTGGTGACTGAGTATAATGGTTTATCTCTAAAATCCATGGAAGCTGGCATAAAATTAATGTCAGGGAGAATATTTTATTTTTTCCATTTAAATGCATTTGTTATTAATATTAGAGTAAATCATATTCATCATAGAATTTTTTTAAAAAAGCAATAGGGTGGGAAACACACCCCATACATTATGGGAAACAACCACCATTAACATTGTGGTATATATTTTTCCCTCTCATTTTCCCTCCTTTGGATTATGATTGGTTTTCTAGCTGTTTCCCACACTTATCATGAATGGGTTCTCATGTCATTAAACACTTTAAATTCTGATGGCTAATAGCTGCATATTTATTCCATACATAAGTAACTTCGGTTATTTGTCCAAAGAGTAACTTCTTTTGACTTTTAAAAATAGTTGCAAATTTTATTATGAAATAATGCAAAATTTTGAGCAAGGCATGCTTTGTATCAGGTGTCTACCTACTTCTTTCTAATATCTCCTCTTATCCTCACGCGCAACACAAACAATACCTTCATGGGTAGCCTCTTCATGCTCACCTCTTCCAGAACCATGTGAAACTTAAAAATCAAGACTTTCCCCTGAACTCATCTGAGCCTTTTATTTCAGGAATTTCCTCAGAAAGTCTACTCTTTCCTGGATATTTGCATTTCAAAAAAGCTACTGAAAATGTAGAGAAGTGAATTTCTCATCGAATTTCATTTAGTGTGTCTCCAGCAAATGTGTTATATCCATTGGAAGAAATGTACTACTCTGTCAATATTTGTGAGCTGTAATTGTTTCCCAATTATTTCATAATTTTGAGGATTGTCTCCTTAGTAACATCATCAGTTCCTTTAGTGAAGATCCTGGGGGAAAACCTTTTTTTATTCCTGCTCAAAGCTTAGCACAATTCTTGGCGTATTGCAAATAATAATGATGATGATACTTTTTAAAGAAGCTTACTTAATTTTAATGGTTAGTAGGAACCTCAAATCTGAGATCACAGTCTATGGTTAGTTGTAGCAATGAAGGAATGATTCTTTTAACAATACTCCCAGGGCAGAAATCACTAGAGGCTGGCCAGAGGAGAAACATCAGGCAAATTTGCCTATTGAACCAGAAGTTTGGTGACATGAAGCAGAATGATTAGGCTTATGTTTAGGGTTAAAACATTTTGAGTACATTAAGTAAATTTTGAGATAATGGACCTCAGAGTGACAACGTTATCAGAATTTCTAATTATCTTGGTGTTCCTTTCTGTTGAACCATGCCCAGCCAAACAGATAATCTTGGTGTCAGAATTACATTTCCATGAATGGAAGATGAATAATTCTTTCTTTTAAGTAACAGAGATAGGATTAAGCCCTGAGGTTGCATGCCTTTGCCATGACTGTTCCTCCCTCTAAAATATTCTTTGTCTCTTCTCCTGACAAATTCTTAGTCATTCTATGAAATCCAATTCAAATATTCCTTTAAACATTTATTGATGCCCCTAGGCCACCTCTGTATACCCCAAGACTTCTTCTTTAGTGCTTTCACAGCATTCTTACTGTGAAATATCTGGATCATTAGAGATCATAAATATGTGAATCATGGATATTTATGATCTCTGATGATCACGTTGTAGCCATTATACTGGCACTGAATATCCCTGCATCCCCACTCTCCTATGAATTGGGCAAGTATACGGGCCATATTCTATTTTGCTTTGCATTTCAGAACTTAATCACAATCCATTGTTCATAATAAGTACACAACAAATTTTATCAAGTGAATAAATGATGTTTCACAAGTCATGTTGCGAGTTATTGACAATGCCAATAAAACCAAGAACAATGATAGGTTTTATTATGCTGTCTTTCTTTGGCTTTCTTGACCAAAATACATAAACAAAGCGGGGTTTTTAGCCTCAGCCTATGACATCTACAAAACTCTGATTTTCTTGATTTCCATTCTTTGCCTTAGATTCCACCTCTTAAACAATAGGGGTCTATTTTCTGTGTTCCTGAACACACTGAGCACATTCCAAGCACAGAGGCCTTTTCTCTTTTGGTTTTCTCTACCTGGAATGATTTTCCTCCAGCTATTTGTATGATTCAACTCGTCACTTCATTATGTCTCATATCCTCAAAGACCACCGAATTTGTGTATATATTGTTGGTATGGGCTTTATTTTGTTCATTGCTCTATCCCCAGCAATGTTGCAAAACTGATTCAATGGAAGAAGAATGGACTTTTCAACAAATAGTGCTGAAGCAATTGGATATCCAAAGGCAAATAAATGAACCTCAAAATAAGCCTCAAAAATCAACTCAAAATAGATCATGCAAAATAGAAAATACAAATCTGTGAAAATTTCAGAAAAAACATAGATAAAAATATTTGGATCTTAGTGCTAAACAAAGAGTTCATAAACCTGACCCCAAAAGAACAATTAATGCAAGGAAAAATTGAGAAATTGGATCTCATCAAAGTTAAAAACTTTTGCTTTGTGGAAGATCCCCCGAAGAGGATGAAGAGATAAGATACAAACTGGGAGAAAATATTAGCGACTCATCTGCCTGATGATTGCGTTGTATCTATTCTAGACTATGGAAGAAACTCTCAAAACTCAATAGTACAAACACTTCGAACAATACAATTAGAAAATGAACAAAAGATATGAACACACATTTCATTGAAGAAGATATACAGATGGCAGGTAAAAAGGTATTTAACATCATTGAATACCTACATTAGTGAAATGTAAATTAAAATCACAATGAAATGTCATTACACAACTATTAAATATATAGTGATTACACTGGATACTGATAAGGACGAGGAGAGGATGAGGAGAAACTGATCATACATTACTGCTGTGAATGTCAAATGGTGCATCTACTCTGGCATTAGTAAATAGTTTGGCAGTTTTCTAAAAAAAATAAACATGTACTTAAAATAAAACTTAGCAATTGCAGTCTTGGGCATTTATCCCAGAGAAATGAAAAATTATGTTCACATAAAAATCTGCATGTAAATGTTTATAACAGCTTTATTTGTAATAGCCTCAAACTGAAATAACCCAACTGTATTTCAACATGTGAATGGTTAAACGAATTACGATAATACAGCCATACCATGGAATACTACTCAACGATAAGGAATAAACTATTGGCACATGCAATAACTCGGATGGATTGCAAGGGAATTTTTCTGAGTAAAAAAGATTACATACTATAAGGTTTCATTTATTTAACAGCCTCAAAACAAAATTGTACATGTAGAGCACAGATTAGCGGTTATCAGAGATTTCGGATACAGGGGAAGGAGTTGTCGGGGCTACAAAGGAATAGGAAAAGGGAGCCTTATGCTGACAAAACAGTTACGTCTCTTTTTTTTTTTTTTTTTGAGACAGAGTCTTACTCTGTTGTTCAGGCTACAGTGCAGTGGCACAATCATAGCTCACTGCAGCCTTGACCTCCCACCCCAGCCTTGACCTCGCACCCCAGCCTCCCAGGTAGCTGGGACTACAGGCATGTGCTACCAAGTCCAGTTAATTAAAATTTTTTTATTTTTATTTTTATGTATTTTTTTAGAGACAGGGTCTTACTGTGTTGCTCAGGCTGGTGTTGAACTCCTGGGCTCAACCATTTCTCCCACTTTGGCCTCCCAAAGTGTTGGGATTACAGGTGTGAGCCACTGCACTCGGAAAGTTCTGTATCTGGATGATGGTAGTGGTTACGTGAATTTACACATATGATAAAATTGTATCGAACTATTCACACATCCACAAGTGTGCATGTAAAAGTGGTAAAATCAGAATAAACTGAGTTGTATCCATTTTAAGTTCCTGGCTTTGGTATTGTTATTTTAGATATATGAGGTGTAACCATTAGGGGAAACTGGTGAACAGTACATGGAACCCCCTTCTACATTTTTTTGCATCTTCTCATGAACCCAAAATCATTTCAAAATGTTATAAAAAACCCCTCTTATCCACACACAGTTTATTTCATATGCGCATACTTTATCTTGGAAATAGGTGTGAGGCACTCTTTGAACCCTTCCAAGTATTTGCCCAAAATGAAACTCCATACCTATTAAGCATTAATAATGGGTCAAATAACATGCCAATCTCTATGAGCAGAGGACTATGACAATATCAAAGAGTATTATTTCTAATTTAGAGATGATAGACTGAAGACAGAGGAGTTCGCTTATCAATGAGTTAAAAACCTTCTGTTTTAAAGAATAGAAATGGAGTCTCGCTAATGTTGCCCAGGCTGGCCTCCAATTCCTTGCCTCAAGCAATCCTCCTGCCACAGCGTCCCAAAGCATGAGCCACCATGCCTGGTCTTCTAATTAGTTTTTAAAGGTGTTACAGAGACCCAGAGGATAAACACATTTTTGCAAAATGGCAGCTGTCTTTATAAGAAAGAGAAAATTTCCTAACTGTATTGGTTTTTCAAATCTACTGCAACAAATTACCATAACTGGGAGGCTTAAGATAACAGAAATTTATTCTCTCACAGTTCTGGAAGCCAGAAGTTTGAAATCAAGGTGTCAGCTGGGCTTTGCTCCCTCAGAAGTTTCTGAGGAAAAAAAAAATCATCCCATGTGCCTGTGCTAGCTTCTGGTGCATGCTAGCAATCCTCGGTGTTCTTCTCTCGGTGTCTTGTCCCTTTTGAGGATGCCAGTCATTGGATTAGGGCCCACCCTAAACCCATATGACCTCATTTTTTTTTTTTTTTTGAGACGGAGTTTCATTCTTGCTGCCCAGGCTGGAGTGCAATGGCGCAATCTCGGCTCACTGCAACCTCTGCCTCCCAGGTTCAAGCAATTCTCCTGCCTCAGCCTACTGAGTAGCTGGGATTACAGGCACATACCACCACACCCAGCTAATTTTTTGTATTTAGTAGAGATGGGGTTTTACTATGTTGGTTAGGCTGGTCTTGAACTCCTGACCTCAGGTGATCCACCTGCCTCGGCCTCCCAAATTGCTGGGATTATAGGCATGAGACACTGCACCTGGCCCATATGACCTCATTTTAACTTAATGACATCTGCAGTTACCCTATTTCCAAATAAGGCCATGTTCTGAGGTACTGGAGCTTAGGACTTGAATGTATCTTTTTGGAGGAACAATTCAACACACAATGGCTGTCATTGTTTTCTTTAGAAAAATAATGAAGGACAAGAGCTTGTACCAACCTTGAGGCAATAAAGATCTATTTGCTGGGCCCAGTTATCTTAGAAAAGATGCATGTATATGCACGTGGAAAGTATTGGTGGCCACTTTCTGGTTTTGGGGAATAGTAAGGAAGATAACAGTCAACATCCCATCCCTGGGAAGGAAGGAAAACATCTATATTGTCAGGATTCTTTCCAGTTATCTCTGCTACAATACCTTTTACCCAGTTCACATAGCCTGTGAGTAACAGTGTCAAAAGACTCAGCACTTCTGTGATTCAAATTCAGCAGCTTCGACTGGACCAAAGGTCAATTTCTTCCTTTGTAGACCTATATGTGGATGTGACAATCCAACCAATATCACTGGTTACTTTGTTTTAGAGCCAATATAGGCATTCATTTTAAGCAAACATCATTTGTAAAGTAAAAAATAGGGATAAAACATGTCTTATACCATGACCATGACGCCTTAAACTGGGGCAGGAAATCAAATCAAGAGCCCGCAGCACATTCCTTCTGGAAAATCTGCTAAAGGAAGGAAGTTCCCTGAGGGATTTTTAATCCTCCTGCACAGGACTTTGTTTTGAGAGGGTCATTCAAAAAAAAAAAAAAAAAAAAAATCTGTACAAAATGCCCTACAGGGCACTCATGACACGCTTGGGGAAAATTTATAATGCTGCAGCATTATGCTAGAAGATATAGGATCCTCTGTCCTTGTTGAATAAGAAGAGTCACATTAAGAAATAGCAGCTGTGCTCAGTTTTAGGCTTATCAGAAAGAGTAGTGGTAAGGAATAAAGTAATTCAAGAGTACACATCTAGATGTGTATAAGAGACAGGGAGTACACTGGCTCAATCTTGGCTCATTGCAACCTCTTCCTTGAACCTCTTCCTCCTGGGTTCAAGCAATTCTCATGCCTCTCAGCCTCCCAAGTAGCTGGGATTACAGGTGCATGCCACCACGCCTGGCTAATTTTTGTATTTTTAGTAGAAAAGGGGTTTTGCCATGTTGGCTAGTCTGATCTTGAACTGACTTCAAGTGGTCAGCCCACCTTGGCCTCCCAAAGTGCTGAGATTACAGGTATGAGCCACCATGCCAGCCCAAGGTGGTTTATTTTTGTTTTGTTTTTAGAACAATTTCCTTCTGATTATCTTTCAGGAACCCAGGAACCCAAGAGGCTGGGTCCCTGTTGGCTTTCCTGTTGGTACTTAGTGGCCTGTGCAATGAATGCATTACTCCCATCAAAGGGAAAAAAAAATGGAATCAACAGCTTTGTGAGGTTACAAGATAGGGAAACTAGAGATGCCACTAAAAGCTGACATTCTAACCCAAAGAAACAGGTTCCAAAAGTTGGTTTAGGTGGCGAATACATGGTGTTGATGAAGTGAGGGCCTTGGTTTTATTCCCACCAACAGTCTCATCCCCACTCTGGGACTTGACATTGGC
The DNA here is from genome assembly GCF_000951045.1 of Mandrillus leucophaeus. Taxonomy (NCBI): domain Eukaryota; kingdom Metazoa; phylum Chordata; class Mammalia; order Primates; family Cercopithecidae; genus Mandrillus; species Mandrillus leucophaeus. Next base: position 6,891,546 of record NW_012104031.1, read on the forward strand.
TTTTCTTTCTATTCCATTCCATCCAATCATTCTGCAAATGTTTTCAAGTGATCACAGGGTGCTTCCCTTGGGAGCACAGCTAGATTGTATGGTGAGATGTGACAGAATTGTAGCAGCCTCTGTTTTTCTACAAACCTTAGTTGCCCATATATATAATTTTATGGAGACACAAATAGTGCCTAACAATTTCCAATATTAAAAGTCTACCCAAAATAAATGAAGTATTTTCTGTACGGAATCTCTTTATTTCTAGTTTTTTTCTTTCTTTTTTGAGACAGGGTCTCACTTCATCACCCAGGCTGGAGTGTGTAGTGGCACAATCTCAGCTCACTGCAGCCTCAGCCTCCTGGGTTTAAGCTATCCTCCTGCCTCAGCCTCCTGAGTAGCTGGGACTACAGGTATGTGCTACCACACCTGGCTAATTTTTGTATTTTTTGTAGAAATGGATTTCACCAGTGTTGCTCAGACTGGTCTTGGACTCAGCTCAAGTGATCCACCTGCCTTGGCCTCCCCAAGTCCTAGAATTACAGGTGAGAGCCACCGGCCTGGCTTAAGCATCTCATTGTAAAACATCACCATTCAGTGGGTGCCAGGTAGGGTCTATTTTTCTGTAAGTAAGAAAAAAATATATGAATAATAAATATACTTGCTCTTGAATATAAGCAGTGCTTCCCTATTACTTTGGAGAGAAGAGGAGGATGTAAAGAAAGGAATTCCATATAAAAGCTCAGCAGGCTGGGCATACCTTGCTCACCAAGGAGATTCTGACCTAGCTCCTCCTCCTCCAAGGTGACTACTCTGAGAATCACTCATTGTCATTTAGCACCACCATTATTCATGGAGATTTGTTGAATCCCTTTACTGTTATTGGGGGAGGAAAAAAAATATTGAGGTCATATACCCATTGCAGTCCACAATCCTTCTAAGAGAACAGAATCCTGACCATTTCCATACCTGGGATTGGCTTTGAGTCCTAGTAGGGTAAAGCATTGTATTGACCTGAAAAGGATATATTTTCATACAATTGCATAATAACAATAAAAATTAATAGTAACAAAACACTTTTTTTCCAACTAGGGCTTTTCTAAACAGAGCTTCCTTCTATACCGAACATTCACTTCACCAATAATTGATCAAAGTTGTCTTCAGGTAGAATTGTGCCTGAAGAAGTCACAGGCTCCTGCCTTGCCCCCTCAACTTCCTGTTGTACCCTGGAAAGCGTTTCTCATCTATCTTCTCTCCCAAATATTTCTGGTAGGTTATTTATAGCATAAGGTGAATAAACCAATGAATGAGATAATACATCTCTTTCGTTCTATCTTTTCTTTCTTTCAAGCTTTACAATTCAAAAACAGATAAAATTGTCAGCTTTTTTGTTTTAAATTTTTTAAATTTTATTTTTATCTTCCTGGGCACAGTACCTCCTTGAGGCAAAAACCTCCCTGACAGCGGCCAGTGTAGGATTCTTTGTGGTGCTCACAGCATCTATCATAAAACCTTTAAATACTGGCCCTCATGGGCTTGTGTTGAGTGAATGAATATCAGTCCCTGAGAGGCTGGTGGGCCTGAGGATGGGGACTCCCCAAACTTGTGATGCATTTTAAGTGAGCGAATGCTAGTAATGTTAGTTTGCGTTCATTTCTTTCTTATTTCATTCACTTAAAGACTGTTAATAGAGACCGGGCGCGGTGGCTCACGCCTGTAATCCCAGCACTTTGGGAGGCCGAGGCGCGCGGATCACTAGGTCAGGAGATCGAGACCATTCTGCTAACACAGTGAAACCCCGTCTCTACTAAAAATACAAAAAAATTAGCCGGGCGTGGTGGTGGGCGCCTGTAGTCCCAGCTACCCGGGAGGCTGAGGCAGGAGAATGGCGGGAACCCGGGGGGCGGAGCTTGCAGTGAGCGGATATCATGCCACTGCGCTCCAGCCTGGGCAAGACTCTGTCTCAAAAAACAAACAAACAAACAAACAAACAAAAAAACTGTTGATAGAGTATGTGCCAGACATTTTGCTGGGAAATGATAATGAACAAAAATGGCACACATCTCTGTGCTTGAAAATCTTACATTCTCGTCGAGGGATCCACAGATAAATATAATCACCAGCCAGAGTGAGCGCTCTAAGGAAATGGGCTCATCTATGGGCAAGACCTGGTGAACAGGAAGGCGCTCCCAAGAAGGTGGTGCAGAAAGGCATGTAGAAGTTAACAAGGTGAAGAGATGAGTGGACAGTATGACAGGCAGAGGGAAGGATGTTCATGTAAAACTTTTTTGGACAGTTACAATGTAAAGGCATTGTTTGGGTACTGGGGATATAAAAGTAAACCAGATAAATAAGGTTCCTGCTCTCACGGAGTGTGTGTGTGTAGAGGGTTTAGAAGATACATAAAATACTCACCAGTAGTGGCCAGTGCTATGAAGAGAATAAAACAGCTTGGTGTGATAGAGAGCAAGTGGGTAGGAGGTTTGGCTGCAACATTGGGTAGATTAGATTTCCACTTCTGCACACCCCAGTTCTATTGAGAATACTTTGTCTTCTTCACTGTAGACATAATACTTTTAAAAGAGAACTTGTCTTCTGTGAATGAAGAGTCAGATGGCAAGAGTGAAAAAGAGATAGGTGACCAGGAGGGACCCACGATGTTGGCGTGGACCAGAAAGCATAATAGTGGAGATGGAGACAAGTGGATGGATTCAGGGTCTATTTTGGAGCTGGAGCTGGCAGGTTTTATTGTTGGATTAAGTGAATGTAGGGAGTAAGAGAAGGAGTAGACTTAAAGATGCTTCCTGGGTCTTTGGCTGGAGCAACTAGAGGGTGATGTTGCCTTTTACTGGAAGTAGAAGACTGGGTAAAGATGAAGTCATGATGAACAGAGGCATGGCATGTTGAAGAACTACAGGAAGAAATATGACCAGGGAATGGAAATGGGGGCAGTGGTGCCAAGGTGGGATTATGGCTGGACCAATAGGGCCTGTCTTTATTCCCATGGGAAATGAATTTACCTTCTCTGCTTATTAGATATAGTTAAGGTCTTGCTTCTGTGGGGTCTCTCCTGAAGCTAAAAGTCTTTTTTTTTTTTTTTTTTTTTGGAGACAGAGTCTCACTCTGTTGCCAAGTGGTGTGATCTGGGCTCACTGCAGCCTCTGCCTCCTGGGTTCAAGCGATTCTCCTGCCTCAGCCTACCAAGTAGCTGTGATTACAGGCATGAGCCACCACACCTCACTAATTTTTGTATTTTTAGTAGAGACAGGGTTTCATCACATCCTCCAGACTGCTCTCGAACTCCTGACCTGAAGCAATCCGCCTGCCTCAGCCTCCCAATGTGCTGGAATTATAGGTGTGAGCCACCACACCCGGCCTAAAAGTCTTAAGTATATTAAAAAATAACTTATAGCCCCTCTAATAAAAAATAAGTTACTTCTGTTATCCTATGAAACTTTTTTTTTCTTTTTTTTTTGAGACGGAATTTCACTCTTGTTGCCCAGGCTGGATGGAATGTAGTGGCGTGATCTTCGCTCACTGCAACCTCTGCCTCCAGAGTTCAAGCGATTCTCCTGTCTCAGCTTCCTGAGTAGCTGGGATTACAGGCATCCGCCACCACGTTCGGCTAATTTTTTCTATTTTCAGTAGAGATGGGGCCTCACCATGTTGGCCAGGCTGGTCTCAAACTCCTGACCTCAGATGATCTGCCCACCTTGGTCACCCAAAGTGCTGGGATTACAGGCGTGAGCCACCATGCCTGGCCCCTATTAAACTTGTAACAAAACTGAGAAAAAATTGATTTTTTCAGAAGAGGGATTAATAATAATAACAAAGGGATTATTATTATTGAGATAATAATATTGAGATGACTGAGTCCAAAATAGTTAAATGACATGCTCAAATTCATTAAAAAAATGGAATTATCATTCTAGATGCATGGTTCCTTGTTAGTTGGTAGCTACTGGAAGGAATGAATGAAGAATAGGGCTGTTTTGCCTCAGATAGAGAGACTAAATGGACACCATTTGTAATGATTTGGAGGGTCCTTACACATAAAACTGTCTTTGTCATCTATTACTCTGAAGAGCACAACTAGAGTCACACTGTGCAGGGGAACAAAATGAGATTTGTGGTTAGAGAGAGATTTGTGGGTGGATGGAAGCAGACACTGAAGTGTTCTCACAGTGGCTTAGGTGAGAGATCATAGGGCCTTATATGGTGGGAAGGGCAGTCAGAAACGACAAGCGGGTACAGAGAGATGGAACATGGAAGAGCAGAATTTAAAGGGCTTTGTAAGTGATTGAGTGTGTGTGACAGTGAAGTGGTGAGGACACAAGTTTCAAGCTTGGTTCACTGGAAAAATGGTGACGGCGTTGGTCAACATAGTAAATGTACCAAGGCTGGGCATGGTGGCTCACACCTGTAATCCCAGCATTTTGGGAGGCCGAGGTGGAAGGATCACCTGAGGTCAGGAGTTTGAGACCAGCTTGACCAATTTGGCGAAACCCTGTCTCTACTAAAAATACAAAGTTAGCCAGGTGTGGTGGTGCATGCCTGTAATCCCAGCTATTCGGGAGACTGAGGTAGGAGAATCGCTTGAACCTGGCAGTTGGAGGTTGCAGTGATCTGAGATCATGCCATTGCATTGTAGCCTAGGCAACAAAGCGAGACTCTATTTCAAAAGAAAAAAAAAAGTGTACCAAATATACATTTATCTGCCTTTGGGAGTCCATGATGAGGAGAGTAACATACATCTCCACCCCTGCACCCACACACACAATAAAAAATAAAAGGTAATTTTTAAATGTTTTATACTATTATTTTTTATAATAAAATTAATTAAAAATACACTTATCTTACCCTAGTTGTAAAAATAAATATATTGTTCTACAACAACCATTTTCTCAGCACTCGTATCCTTCCTTAAAAATATTATTCTTGGGCCAGGCGCGGTGGCTCAAGCCTGTAATCCCAGCACTTTGGGAGGCTGAGATGGGTGGATCATGAGGTCGGGAGATCGAGACCATCCTGGCTAACACAGTGAAACCCCATCTCTACAAAAATACAAAAACTAGCCGGGCAAGGTGGCGGGCCCCTGTAGTCCCAGCTACTCGGGAGGCTGAGGCAGGAGAATGGCGTGAACCCAGGAGGCGGAGCTTGCAGTGAGCCGAGATCACGCCACTGCACTCCAGCCTGGGCGACAGAATGAGATTCTGTCTCAAAAAAAAAAAAAAAAAAAAAAAAAAATTAGTTTAGTGTGGTGGCACTACTCAGACGCTGATCTGGGAAGATCACTTGAATCCAGGATTTTGAGACTGCAGAGAGCTGTGATTCATGATCAAATCACTGCATTCCAGCCTGAGCAGCAAAGTAAGGCCCTGATGCTGAAAAAAAAGACACGAAGTTTTAAAACTATGATTTTAAGATTCTAGAGTGATAGTAAACATATGTTTTAAATCATCTTTCCCTTGATCCAACGTAGCTTTCTACCACTTTAAAATGATAGCTGTAGTAAATTTGTTAGCAAGATTATTATTTATGATTATATTTCACATTTAATTTTTTTATAGCATATGGCACTTTGGACAGCTACAAATTATTACTGGTGTTATGTACCTTATGAATGAAATCCAAGTTCTTTTCATTTCATTACAGATCTACATACCACTAAATAGATTGCTAATTACAGTAGTTGGATGTCTCCATTATGATGTCAATAACAAAGTTAGTGCCCTTATGGAACACTTCAATATAATTGACATCTGTTTTAAAATCTGGTAGGATACACTTCCTTTACTCTCCTACTAATGTTTGTGTTGAAAATAATCAGGGAGATATTGAAAACAAGCCATATGTTCAATGACAATAAATGCTTCAAATGGTCTCTTTGGACACACACTTCATTTGAAGTACAGTAAATGACTAATGTAGATTATTTTACAATTTCCACATGGATAAAAAGATTTGAGACACACTTTCTTCTCACCTCAAATGCATTGTTGACTGACATGCACTTCTCGTGTTTATTAATACATAAAATAAAAGAGCAGAACATATGTTTGCTGGCGTGGTTCACAGTGGGTCTAGGCAGGAGGTCAAGAGCTGATTAAGATTTATTTCCCCTGCATACTTACTGCACAATGATTCTTGTATTTATTTGGTCAGTGTAGAAGGGAGAGATTATTCCTGGAAAGTGCTCTTTGCCTCAAACATTCAGAGCTCAAGAAAGTATGAAGTGAAAAATATCTGCAAAAAGAAGTGCTTAAAAGCAAAAGTTGTAGTCAGTAAGTAATTACTACTAATGATGCTAATAATGCTGAGAATTTAAAGACAAATCCAACAAAGCTGGTTACATATGACATGTCTTCTTGTTCAGTCATTTATTCCCTGGGTACGTTTTAAAGATCCCAAAAAATTAACATCTTTTCTCTTACTCTTTCCTCTCTTTTGGGTTTAAAAAAATCTGCTTTTTAATATTTAGTATTTAATATACAAATATTGATCTAATCTAAAATATCAGTATGGTGCCTTTCTTGCACCTTACTTTTATTTCCTATTTGCTTTCTTAAATTTCTTTTTAGAGGCAGCTGACTCATTCTCCGTGGGCATCAATTTGCTTATCTGTATAGCAGATATCCTAGTAGCTCCCTCCCAGGGATGTTATGAGCACAAAATAAGATAACAGTGACAGTGCTTGGCATACAGCAGCCCTAAGTAAAGAATTTCTCCTTCTTTCCTCTCTTCTTTCTTCACTTATTTTCTTGTTTCCCTTTGTCATTCTTTCTAAGTCTTAAATCCATGATATAATCTTTTTCAATTTAAAACTGCAACTGCGAATTTGTCTCAGTCAAAATGAAGAATAATAGCTCTTTTTATAGAAGGATTGGTGGAAGGAAGGAAGGAGGGGAAAAAGGAAGGAACAGAGCGAGGAAGGGAGGGAGACAGAAAAAAGGGGAGAGCTCTTTAAAACAAAAAAAACCAAAAACCAAAAAACAAACAAAAAAACAGAGCCTCACTCTGTTACCCAGGCTGGAGTGCAGTGGCGCAATCTCCCACTGCAGCCTCTGCCTCCTGGGTTCAAGCTATTCTCATGCCTCAACCTCCCAGGTAGCTGGGATTACAGGTGACCACCATGCCTGGCTAATTTTTATTGCTTTTATTTTTATTTTTTAGTAGAGATGGAGTTTCACCATGTTGGTCAGGCTGGTCTCAAACTGACTTCAAATGATCCACCTGCCTTGGCCTCCCAAAGTGCTGAGATTACAAGTGTGAGCTACTGTGCCCGGCTGAGTTTAACTGTTTTGATTCTTGCAAATAAATGAGAACATGTGGTGTTTGTTTTTCTTTGCTTGGCTTATTTCACTTAACATAATGATCTCCAGTTCCATCCATGTTGTTGCAAATGACAGGATCTCATTCTTTTCATGGCTGAATAGTACTCCATTGTGTATGTACCACATTTTCTTTATCCATTCATCTGTTGATGGACACAGTTTGCTTCCAAATCTTAGCTCTTGTGAATAGTGCTGCAACAAACATGAAGGTGCAGATTTTTTTCAATATACTTATTTCTTTTCTTTTGGGTATATACCCAGCAGTGAAATTGTTGGATCGTGTGGTAGCTGGGAGAGCTTTTCTTTATTAATACTATTGGCACTTCAATTTTTGTTTTGTCTCATATTTTTTATACCAATAAAAAAAAAGACTTGGTAAAATACGATAAGCATTCTAGGTATTCAATAAAATTCTACAAATAAAATTCTGTGTCATATTGAATTATTGTCTAGTTCTGTTTAAAAACTGCTGTGCATTTAATGTGAGCTAGGCGTTGACTTATTAAGTGTATCTAAAATGAATTTTTTTTTTTTAAATTTTTGAGACAGGGTTTCACTCTGTCACCCAGGCCAAAGTACAGTGGCATGATCAAGGCTCACTGCAGCCTCAACTTCCTTGGCTCAAGCGATCCTCCTGACTCCACCTCCTGAGCAGCTGGGACAACAGGTGTGCAACACCAGATCCAGCTAATTTTTTTGTATTTTTGTAGAGATGGGGTCTCCTTATGTTGTCCAGGATGGTAAAATGGATTTTTAACATTAAACTTTTGTTTATATTTTAAGATAATTGTAGCTTCATATGCCCTTGTAAGAGATAATACAGAATGAGTCTAGGCATTCTTTACCCAGCTTCCCTAAATTGTAATATTTTGCAAAACTCTAGTACCTTATCACAACCAAGATATTGACATTGATAGTCAAGATACACAAAGTTTCCATTACTTCAGGCATCTATCATGTTGTCCTTTTATGGCCATACTGACTTCTCTTTCACTCCCATCCCTTCTTAATCCCTGGCAACTACTAATCTGTTTTCTATTTTTATAATTTTATAATTTTAAGAATATTATATGAATGAAATCAGGTGGCTTTATTTTGTGATTGGCTTTATTCATTCAGTATCTTTGGAGATTCATTCAAGTTGTTGAGTTTGTCAATATTTCCCTTGCAATATTGCACTGGCTAGAATTCCCAGCGTTATGTTGAGTAAGGTAGTGTTGTCTTGTTCCTAACCTTAGGAGTATTTAGTCTTTACCACTAAATGCCATATACTTTCTTGTTAAATATAACATTGTTTTTTAAAAATAGATTTTTTTTGCCAAGTTCAGAAAGTTCCACTTTCATCTTACTTTTCTGAGAATTTTTATGAGTATGAAATTATGTCAAATGCTTTTTCTTCATCAATTGATATAATCATGTGATTTTTCTTCTTTAGCCTGATAATATAAAGGCTTATGTTAATTTTTGAATATTGGACCAGAATCTTGCATCTCTGAAATAAATTCTACTTGGTTATGACGTATAATTCTTTTTATATATTGCCGGATTCTCTTTGCTAATGTTTTATTAAGGAATTTTACTTCTTTTTCTTTTTTTTTCTTTGAGATCGTTCACTCTGTCACCCAGGTTAGAGTGCAGTGGTACAACCTCAGCTCACTGCAACCTCTGCTTCCCAGGCTCAAGTGGTCCTCCTACCTTAGCCTCCCAAGTAGATGGAACCACAGGCATGCACCACCACATCTGGCTAATTCTTTTTTGTATTTTTGGTAGAGGTGGGATTTTGCCATGTTGCAAAGGCAGGTCTTAAACTCTTGAGCTCCAGTGATTCACCCACCCTGGCTACCCAAAGTGCTGGGATTACAGGTGTAAGCCACCACTCCTGGCCAAGGAATTTTACTTCTATATTGTGTCTAGTTTCAATATCTGGATAATAATGAAGTAATTTTTAAAATTAAAGAAAATTAAACTGCAGCCAGTAGGGTGACCATTCTGAAAGACTGGGGAACTTAAACTCTGGCAAGAAGCTGGAAACAAGTACTGCCTATAAAATGATTTGAGAAGTGTTCTTTTCTATTTTCTGAAGGGATTATTTTGGCGGTGGGGGTACAGCTTTCCAGTGAAATCCTCTGAGCCTGGAGATTTCTACTGTGGGAGTTTTAAAATTACAAATTAAATTTCCTTAATTGTAGAACTTTATTTATTTATTTATTTGAGACAGAGTCTTGCCCTGTCGCTCAGGCTGGAGTGCAACGGCGTGATCTCGGCTCACTGCAACCTCTGCCTCCCGGATTCAAATGATTCTTCTGCCTCAACCTCTCGAGTAGCTGGGATTACAGGCATTCGCCACCATGCCTGGCTAACTTTTTGTATCTTTAGTAGAGATGGGTTTTCACCACGTTGGTCAGGCTGGTCTGGAACTCCTGACCTCGTGAAACACCTGCCTCAGCCTCCCAAAGTGTTGGGATTACAGGCGTGAGCCACTGCGCCTGGCCAGCAGAACTATTTAAATGATCTATCTCCTACTGGATGAATTGCTATAGTTGTGGTTTTTGAGAAATTGTTTCTTTTCACTTGAGTTATCAAATTTCTGTATGTAGAGTTACTTGTTTTGTCTTGATTCTCCTTCGTTATTGATGCCTGCAGAGTCTGCAGTGACATCACTTGTTTTCTTTCTTTCTTTCTTAAATTTAATTTAACTTTTAAGTTCAGGGGTACATGTGCAGGTTTGTAAAATAGGTAAACTTGTGTCAGGGGATTTGTTACACAGATTATCTCACCATCCAGGTATTAAGCTTTGTACCCATTAGTTATTTTTCCTGATCTTCTCTTTCCTCCCACCCTCCACCCTCTGACAGGCCCCAGTGCATGTTGTTCCTGTTTGTGTCCATGAATTCACATCATTTAGCTCCCACTGATAAGTGAGAACATGTGGTATTTGCGTTTCTGTTCCTGCATTAGTTGGCTGAGGATAATGGTCTCCAGCTACATCCATGTGCCTGCAAAACAAACAAACAGACATGATCTTATTCTTTTTCATGGCTGCATAGTATTCTGTGGTGTTTATCTACTACATTTTCTTTATTCAGTCTATCATTGATAGGCATTTAGGCTGATTTCATGATTATGTTATTGTGAATAGCGCTGCAATGAGCATACACATGCATGTATCTTTATAATAGGAAGACTTACATTATTTTGGGTATATACCCAGTGATGAGATTGCTGGGCTGATTGGTATTTCTCCCTCTAGTTCTTTGAGGAATTACTACACTGTCTTCCACAACGGTTGTACTAATTTACAGAGCAACCAACAGTGTATAAGTGTTCCTTTTGCTCCACAACCTCGCCCGCATCTGTTATTTTTCGACATTTGGTAATAGTCATTCTGAAGGTGTGAGATGGTATCTCATTGTGGTTTTGATTTACATTTCTCTAGTAATCAGTGATGTCAAGCTTTTTTCATGTGGCTATCTCCTGTTTTCATTCCTGATATTGTTCTCTCTTTTGTCTTTGTCAGTCTTGCTAGAGTTTTGTCAATTTTATTAATCTTTCCAAAAAACCAGCTCTTTGTTTCATTGGTTTTCTCTGTTGCTTTTCTGTTTTTAGTTTCATTGATTTCTGCTCTTCCAATTATTATTTTATCTGTTTGCTTTGAGTTTATTTTGCTCCTTTTCTAGGTTCTTGATATGGAACTTAAGATTATTAATTTAAGATTTTTTTTCTAATGTATGCTTTAATGCTTCTCAGCACTGCTTAAGCAGCATAATATACAGTTTGATATGTTGTATTTTCATTTTCTTTCAGTTCCATGTATTTTAAAGTTTCTCTTGAGACTTCCTTTTTAGTTCATGGGTTATTTGGAAGTATATTGTTTAGTTTCAAAGCATTTGATGCTTTTCCTGCTACCTTTCTATTATTGATTTCTAGTTTGATTTTGTTGTGCTCAGAGAATGCCTGCTGTGTAATTTCAGTTCTTTGAAATTTGGAAAGATTTATTTTATGGCTCAGAATATAGTCTATCTTGGCATATATTCTATAGGCTTTTCAAAATAATGTATATTCTTTTGTTGTTGGGTGAAGTGTTCCATAATTGTAGGGTAAATCCTGATGGTGTTGTTGAGTTTTTCCACATCCTTGCTGTTTGTTTGTTTGTTTATTTATTTATTTATAGAGGCAGGGTCTCCCTGTGTTGCCCTGGCTGGCCTCTTGCCTTGGCCTCCCAAAATCTTAGGATTATAGGCATAAGCCACCATGCCTGGTCCCTTGCTGATTTTCTGTCTAGTTGTTCTGTTAATTGTGGAGACAGGGATGTTGAGATCTCCAGTTATAACTGTGAAGATGTCTATTGCTCCTTGCAGTTCTCTCAGTTTCTGCTTCACATATTTTTCAGCTCTGTTGTTTGAATCATATACATTTAGCATTTAGGATTGCTGTCTTCTTGGTGGATTGACCCTTTTATTGTTATTTTATGTCACGTCCTGTTTCTGGTAATTTTCTTTTCTCTGAAGGCTATGCCATCTAATGTTGTCATAGCCACTTCTCTTTCCTTTGTGTTTGCATGATACATTTTTTAAGCCACCCTTTTACTTTTAACCTGTCTATAATGTTATATTGAAGTGAGTTTCTTATAGACAGCATATTCTTGGGTTACATTTTTTAATCCACTCTGCCAATGTCTGTGTTTTAATTGGTATATTTAGACTCTTTACATTTAATGTAATTGTTAACATGTTAGAGCTTAGTCTGTCATTTTCTTTGTTCTCTGTTTGCTCTGTTTCTTGATTTCCTGTTTTATTTTTCTCTGCCCTCCTGGGACATATTAGAACATTTCTGTAACTCCACTGTAATTCATCCATAGTATTTTGGAGTACAACTATGTGTAGGTTTCTTAGTGGTCATTCTAGGTATTGTGTATGTGTGTGTGTATAACTTATCACAGTTTATTTGTTTTATTTATTAGAGTGATGTGTAGAAACTTCCCATTGTATTCCTTTATCCTACCTTTTTTATAATAGTCTTAAATATTTTCTTTATGTACATTTAGAACCTCATCAGATCATGTTATAAATTTTGCTTCCACTTTCAAATAGAATTTAGAAAACTCAAGAGAAGAGTTAATTGTATTTTCTCATATTTTTGTTCATTGTGTTTTTTCTTCTTTTCTGGTGTTCAAAGGTTCCTTCTTTTATCATTTCCTTTGTGTTTAGACAATTTCCTTTAGCAGTTCTCTTAAGGGTAAGTTTGCTGGCAATCAGGATTTTTAGTTTTCCTTCATCTGTGAATGTCTTGATTTCTTCTTCATTCTTGAAAGGTATTTTGCTGAGTATAGGATTCTGGGTTGACAGTGTTTTACTTTCAGCATTTGAAAAATGTTAAGACATTTTATTTTGCCTTTTGTAATTTCTAATGAGAAATCTGCTGTTATTTAAGTTGTTTTCCCTGGCTGGGCATGGTGACTCATGCCTGTAAGTCCCAGCATTTTGGGACGCCAAGGTGGGTGGATCACTTGAGGTCAGGAGTTCAAGACCAGCCTGGCCAACATGGTGAAACCCTGTCTCTACTAAAAATACAAAAATTAACTGGACGTGATGGTGCACGCCTGTAGTCCCAACTACTGAGGAGGCTGAGACAGGAGAATTGCTTGAACCTAGGAGGCGGAGGTTGCCATGAGCCAAGGTTGCGCCACTGCACTCTCCAACCTGGGAGACAGAGTGAGACTCCATCTCAATAAATAAACAAGAAAGCAACAAACAAACAAGTAAGTAAATAGTTTTCCCTTCTTAGTTAAGGTGTTGTTTTTTCTTGCTGCTTTCAAGACTCTTTCTTTGTATTTAGTTTTCAGAAGTTTGACTATAATGTCTTGGTGTAGGTTTCTTTAAGTCTGTCTTTCTAAGCTCAGCTTCTTGAATTTAAAATTATTTACTTCTTGCAAATTTTGAAACTGTTCCGCCATTATGTTTTTGAGTATTTTTAAAATCTCTATCCTCCTTCTCCTCTCATTCTGAGTCTCTGATAACAAGCATGTTATAGCTTTTGTTACAGTTTCTTGAAGCTCTGTTCATTTTTTTTTACTCCTCTATTGCTCAGAGTGAATAATTTGCATTCTTCTATCTTCTAGTTCATTAATTCTTTCCCTAGCCCCTCTATTCTGCTATTGAGCCCATCCATTTAGTTTAAAAAATTTGGTTATTATATTTTCCAATTCTAAAATTCTCATTTAGTTCTTCCATACACCTTATATTTCTTTGCTGAAACTTCAAGTTCTTCATTTCCTTCAAGTGTGTCAGATAATTCTGACACCTTTGTCATCTCAGCGTTTGCATCTATTGATTTGTCTTCTTTTAGTCAGTCTGAGGTTTGTTGGTTCCTGATCTGATAAGAGCTTTTGATTCAAACCTGAACATTTTGGGTATTCTGTTATGAGAGGCTGGGTCTTATTCAAACTTTGTGTTTTAATTGAATTTCTCTGATACCACTCAGGCAGGGGAAGTGGGGGCACTACCTCATTACTGCTTTGTAGAGGTAGAAGTCCAGCTTCCCCACTTGGTCTCTGTTGGCAATAAAGGATGATCAGGGAGGTGGTCCTTGTTATTGCTGAGTAGGAGATGGGAGTCCTGGCTCTTTACTAGGACTTTACTGATACCTCCTTAGCTGGGAGGGCAGGAGTGCCTCATTACTGTTTCCCACTTGCCTCCACTGACACCATTGGTGGTGAAGTAGAGAGGGGAGAAGATTCAAACTTGTTTCTGATGGGGAATAGTAAAGGTCTTGATTCCCTACTAGGCCTCTTCTAACACCACCCCAGTGGGGAGGGAAGAGATGCTTTGTTACTGCCAGGTGGAAATGGAAGTCCAGGTTTCTCACATGGAAGTCGAAGCTTCCCATGTGAACCCTGGGTTGGTGGTTGGGGGCATCTGGGACTGTGTTTGTCAGGTCAAGCTGAAAGTCTTAGCTCTCTTCTTGTTCTTCTCTTACAACACTCTTGAGGGTGTGTTAAGGTGTCTCATCACAGCCTGGTGGTGTAGACTCATGGCTTCCCTCTTAGCCTTTGCTTGTGTGGGTGGGGATGGGACCACAATATTCTCCGTGGTGTTTGACTGGAGTAGAGTAGTTAGTGTCTAAAAGATTTTCATCTTGCTAGGCTGACCCTCTCCTGTTCCTTTGGCTAAAGGAGTCAAAATCTTGGGGCTTTATTAGGGGCTTTTCTTTCCTTGGGGCTTTTGAATCTGCATTGGCATTTTCAGGTTGTTGGTTTCTTTGGCAAGTCTGGAACACCCAAGGCAAAAAGACAACCCAAAAAACTCACCATTGTCTTGTTCCTTGGGTCCTGAATTCCATTGCCAGTTTATCTGACTCTTGTCTTCTTTTATTCTTCTGTTCGTTTTGCGTATGTCTGTTCCATCTTCCTACAGGTGGAAATCTCCTAAAATGGAAATTTTTGTTCAAATGTTCACTTAATTTTGTTTGTGGTCTCTTCTAGATGTCTGGGCTGTAGTTTCAAACATTGTAATTCATTTTTTTTTTTATCTTCCTCTCCACTTTTTATTCCAAAACAAATACATTTGAAGTTAAATAAGGGCAAAAGTTGCAGTACAGCTTACGGTATTTTTGTTGTAGCAATTTATATTGACTCTGAACTCTTCAATAAAATACTTATTAACTATTAGTTAATTCTGTTAAGGAGGATAACATTATAAGTAATAACATAGATTTTTGCTGGCTAGGTAATACTTAAGACCATTTCGAATCTAAACATTATTGAAGTTGCTCACAAGGGACAGATAATTTAATATTGACACAACCTTAAATAAATTGAAAAGGCATAAATCAAGAGTAATGAGATTCATAAAGCTGTTAATATTAATGGAGAAACCTTTTGGGAAGCATGGTATAATATCAAAGAAACTAGGAACCCTAGATGTAAATGATGAGACTAGTTAATGATTTAAAAATTGGTTATTTTGTTTCAATCTCTTTTCAAGTCAAGACTATGCTATGTTCTTAGAGTGCATGTCTGTACAACTGTTATTAGAAAATGGAATGCAGGATTCTTAGGAATGAAAAGGACAGGCAAAATCTGTAGAAAACACAATATATTTATTTTGCTTTTGCATGTAAGAAGTCAAAAGAGCACTGAACTTTATGAACTCTTTCTCGAATCACAGGTCATAAATATTTATTAATAAAAGTGTATGTATGTTATGCACAGACACATATGTTTATGTGTGGGTGTGTATGTAAGCACACACATATGCACCTATATACAGATATAATTAAGGACTCAGAAATTTATTAGCCCCTAATTTTAGGTACTTGTTGAAAGGACATAAATAAGATATATTAAGTTTGGGGTTATGAATATTCAAAAGAAGTAAATATCAAAGCTGGAGAGACACAAAGTAGGCACAAGAAAAAATGATTTAATGGTAAACATGGGCAAAATATGCTGAGACAGGTTGTAGAACATCCTTCATTGCAGACCTGAAGCTGTACTGGGATGGTTTGGGTATAGAACTAAGCTTTCTTGGCTGTGTGAAAAATAGAATAGAAAACCCAGTTGTCACTTTTGTTAAGTTCTTCTTTTTAAGTTCTTATTCTTGAAATGTTTGTAAAAAGACACATTAAATTCAATAAAACTATTGGCTGTTTTGAAAAGTTACTGCTTAGAAGAAGAGCTAATTTAGGCCAGGCAAATTACATATATGACACGGCCTGTGGATAATTCATGTAGATCTAATTTCCACATTACTTTTAGAGGTTCTTCTTCTTCCAACATATACAAACATAAAAACTATTACAAAATAAAAACAGACACATGAAGTTGCTGTGGTTCTAGTTATTTTTTGTGCACATGATCTTCTTTAGGCCCAGCCATCTTGAGGCAATTGTCTACTTTGGAAAAATTCTATGGAAACAGAGACGAGCAAGCAGAAATCCAGGTCTTGTTACCAGCACTGAATTCGGGAATGATGTAGACAAATAGCTCAATCACTGGGTCTCTCTTTCCTCAAAAAGGAGGGTGAAAAAGGAGAGAATCACAAAAGATTCTCTTTAAAGGATTTTGCTTAGGTTTTGTTTTGTCTTGTTTTGGTAGCAGAATTGATCTTGTGGGGTAACATTTTTTCCCAAATGCTATTGCTTATGACATATTGGCTGTTTTCAGATTGAATTCAAGTATCTACCCAGGAATATGCTAGATCTTATGTGTGTTGCGTTGGTTAGCCCTGATGGAGGTTGTCAGCATGATGTGGGAGATGGAGGCCTTAATCAGTTCATGAAAACTAAAGGAGATACATACAACCTAATGCAAATGGAAACTTTTGTAGCTGTTGAAGATCAAACATTGAGTGTGGACATTTTTATCTTCAATTGAGGGAAATACTGTGCTCTGTCTTTCTTGTATATTTGTGTCAGATGTGATATCGTAGACACTGTAATAAGAAGGCTGGAAATGGTTTAGGTTGGAGTAATTTGAGCAATATTTAATCCACAAAACCATTATTTTAATGGATTATGTAAAGTTCTATCTATTCACTTTTGTCTCCTTATCAGGAATATGTCTGCCACCAGTCACCAGAACTCTTAGCCAAACTGGGGGAATCAGTACAGGTGAACCAAGGACATACATCTCATTTAACTGGGGGAAGATTAAGCCTCTTCTCATCAGAAAAGATAGGTACACTATGACATCAGTAAGTAGCTGGAAAAAGTACCTGTGAAGTAGTGACAGCAGATCAAAGAACTGAGGACCCGATCTCAGAATACACATGTGAAGTAGAGTAACATATATTTCTTCTTTTCAGTTATTTTGGTTTTTCCTGGCACTTCCTTTTGCTACCTGACCCTCTCCTCCTTCAGTCAATGGCACTTAGTACCTCGATGGACAGAGGTTATTGTAGAACATAAGAGTCTAGTTCTTGACATTTGAGATTCAAAATCTGAAGTGTATAAGAATAAAAAAAAATTTGGAAAAGTAAGATAATTCAGAGCCAGTTTTTCTCATCCTTTCAATACCAGACCAAGTTTTCTTGGATTTCAGAGAGAAGGATATGCAGAGGAAATGGATACCCAGACTGAAGCCCTGAGAAAAGTCCTCTCTCCCTGACCCCAGTTAAAATGAGACTATGTCAAAATTGTGTAATTTGTTGGCATAAAGTGGTTCATAATATTACCTTCCAATAAAAAAAAAAAATTCTGGAGCCAGGTGCAGTGGCTCACACCTGTAATCCCAGCACTTTGGGAGACTGAGGCAGGCGGATCACTTGAGTCCAGGAGTTCGAGACCAGCCTGACCAACATGAAGAAATTCCGTCTCTACTAAAAATACAAAAATTAGCGGGCGTGGTGGTGCATGCCTGTAATCCCAGCTACTCGGAGGGCTGAGGCAGGAGAATCACTTGAACCTGGGAGGTGGAGGTTGCAGTGAGCAGATATTGTGCCACTGCACTGCAGCCTGGGCAACAGAATGAGACTCTGTCCCCCACCAAAAAAATAAATAAAAATATTCTGTAGAGTCAGTAGTGATGTCCAAGAGGAGACTTTTTTTTTTTTTTTTTTTTTTTTTGAGACAGAGTCTCCCTCTGTTGCCTATGCCAGAATGCAGTGGTGTGATCTCAGCTCATTGGAACCTCTGCCTCCTGGCCTCAAGTGATTCTCCTGCCTCAGTCTCCCAAGTAGCTGGGACTACAGGCGCATGCCACTATGCCTGGCTAGTTTTTGTATTTTTAGTAGAGACAGGGTTTCCCCATGTTGGCCAGGCTGGTCTTGAACTCCTGACCTCAGATGATCCACCCGCCTCGGCCTCTCAAAGTGCTGGGATTACAGGCGTGAGCCACTGCGCCCAGCAGAGATAGTTTTTAACTATAGAAATAACAAAAATAATTAATTCCATGGCTTGTGGTCTACTTGTTTTGGATATATGAATGTGACAATTAAAGTCTGTTTATAAGTTAGAAATAAATGTTACTATAATAGTAATTACAAATTGGTGTCTATAACCTTGTAAAATACATTGTGACATTTAGTGGATCCCTAGTGAGGTTCTTCCTCACCACTCTATGTGACAGTGGCCCCTTTGTTTCTGTATCTCATACTCCTTGCTACCACCATTCCTTTAAGATTACTTTTCTGACTCCAAATTAATTCCCCAAGGCATGTACACAATCACTCTTCTCCATTTCTTCTTGCCATATCATGTATCTTTCTTTAGATCTCACTTAGAACCATTTTGTTCACATACAATATGGTATGGACTCTATAAATAGTGAACTGAATGGAAATCTGCCTTGAAAGAATTGCCACTCATGCTGAGTAAAACATATACACAGATTGCTGTCACACCAATCAGAAGACAATAAGTCAAAAAGAGAGGCAAAGCCATTAGACATGTGAAAACAAGGAGCTATTTCCTCCAGTCAAGGACTAGAGGGCCACTTGGTGGACAGAGTGCTATTTGAGCCGAGTTTTGAAGGATGAGTCAAACATGAATATGGTTGGGAGCTGCTTTTCAGGTGAAGAAAGAAGCAAGAACAAAGACACAAAATGGCCTAGTGAGCTATTGAATGAAACAGACAAAAGTCTATGCTGGTGGGGGTTGTTCATGCACTGTATATAACGTGATAGTGACACTGACAAGGTTTACCAGAGTATTTACTATGAGGAGAGAAAAAAGGAGACAGGCCAAAAATAATGCCAAGGGTTTTGACTTGAGGGATTAGAAGGAAAGATATAGGGAAGTCTGTAGGGGGAGTAGGTTTTAGGGGTGAAGATCCAGAGTTCAATTCTGGATATGTTGAGTTTGAGATGTCTCTTAGACATCCAGGTGGGGAGGACAATAGGGAGTTGGCTATTTAACATAAAGTTGGAGAAAGGTCTAGACTGGAGGTATAAATTTTTAAGTCTTTGGTATTAAGATGGTATTTTATAGCCATTCAACTAGACGAATGTAATACAAGAGAGTGAGAGTAGATAAAAAGAAGAGGATGAAAGTTAATGGCAAGGCTGCTTTTGTTAGATGCAGAGAATGTTCATGCCTCTACAAAATACAGAACCCAGGAGGGAAGGTGGTAAGTTTGATTTGGGACATTTGAATCTGGACACATGCTTGGAGACACCGACATACAATGATGAGCATATAGACCTGGAGCTTGGGAGAGAAGTAAGATGAGAAGTGAGAGTTGAAGGCACATCAATGATAAACTTATCAAGGGAGAGAAAAACAGAAGAAAGTCAAGGGAGCGGCATGTTCAAGGGTGCTAGCTGAATAGTTCATTGGAACCTTGCTAGCACCCTTGAACATCACAGGTTTGGGACAAAGAGAGAGACCACTGAGGGGCTAATATACTACACAAATAATTAGGGAGCTAGAAACGTTTTGCTGATGAAGAAAATAAGTCCCATTAACATCAAATATATTGCCCAGGGCCTCACAGTAGGTAGTGGGGCTAGAAATAAATTCAGTTTTGTTTGCTTCCAAACTCTATCCTCTTTCCAGTATAACATGAAGGCTTCGCTAATCTATTTCCCTTATTTTATAGAGTGATTAACTAATAAGGTCATATAGCTTGTTAGTCATTGAGGAAGTTCTCATACGAGGTTATCTGATTCTCTTGTGTTATCTCTACCATAACAGTCTTAATAAAATTTCAACTGAAATATGATCAAATAATACATGTACTTCCAAGATCCCTCAAATATAACATTTATAATAAAAGGTAAGCAGAACTTTTTAGAGTTTACTAAATTGAGCTTTACCTTTTGGAATTCTGCTTTAGAGCAAAATATTCTGTAGCTGCTTAGAGTTCCTTAAGAAGACAGTCCACCTGGAAGTGTACACATCAGTAAATTTGTGAACATTACCAAGTCATTTTTGTAGTCTATGTTAGCAAATTTATTTAGGATTGAATTATTAGTGACCCATTAGTGTGCTGACTACAGAAGATAGATTTTCATAGTATTGCTATTTTTAGTAATACAATTGGTAGTGTCATTGAGGTTTAATTTTACCTTTCCCAGCTTTGCAAGGCATTTCCTCAAAAGCCATGTGGACAGGACTTCCCACTGATGACGCTATTGCCAGGGCAACAGAGATCTGCTGTTTCTGTATGAATCCACACAAAAGCTGCTTTAACAAGTTCACACTGGCCAGACGTGGTAGTTCATGCCTGGAATCCCAGCACTTTGGGAGGCTGAGGTGGGCGGATTGCTTGAATCCAGGAGTTTGAGACTAATTTGGCCAACATGGTGAAACCCCATCTCTACTAAAAATATAAAAATTAGCCAGGTGTGGTGGCGCGTGCATGTAGTCCCACTCTTCGGGAGGCTGAGGCAGGAGAATCTCCTGAACCCGGGAGGCAGAAGTTGCAGTGAGCCGAAATCAGGCCACTGCACTCCAGCCTGGGTGACAGAGAAAGACAGTCTCAAAAAAACCAAAAACCAAAACCAAGCCAAACCAAGTTCACATGTATTTCTTGAGTCCCCAGTCAATGAATTAGGCAGAGGGGCCCTTATTGTTAATAATCTAACAGAGCCCTCAAACGCTGTAAAAGTAGAGTTGAAATTACATTCACACAATTCAGGAAACATACTTTGGCCTGAAATACTCAGCTTCCCTTTAACATTTGTTGAAAGTGGCCTCAATTTTGCTTGACCAATACAATCAATTCTACAACAATATATTTATATATCCCTTTTTCTTCCCACGAGCTTAAAATACTTCCCACACTCCATGTTTCTAATCTCCACCACACTGTCTAGATCTCAGGGGTCAAGCACATAGCTTACGGATTTCTTCACAAAAACCCAGAAGAGCCATTTCTTAGCTTCGATGGAAACCATGTTCTTTGCTGCTTACTTATTGCTTATGTAAACACATTTGTGATTTGGCTTTGTGGGGTTATTAATTTCCTAGTATGTACTTGTTTTCCAAGATATCCTTGTATCCACAAAACATATGCATGTGTAGGAGTGTACGTGTATAAGATACATGTACTTTACTCCATACCTTTGTAATTTATGCACACACTCTACCACCACCCCTTCATGTTTAATATATTGACAGCTATGTTTAATATACTGACAATGACATGCCTGTACAAGCTTCTCTTCCCACTTAAAGCATCTCAGTGAAGACAGGCATTAAGTATTCAGTAGGGAAAAATCAGCGCTTTTGCTTGAATCTGGGCATAAAAGAGTTATAAAAGAATTTCTCTCTTTTATTTTCATCCATAGGCTTTAACAGGAGGGTGGAGTTTTAAATGATTAATATGGTGGTTTTCCTTGGATATTATGTTTTATATTCAGAAAGCTAGGACAGTAAGGAACTGTCTTTGATGAGGAGGAAGAAGGGACATTGTTTTTATCTTATTATGAACAGTTTTAAAATTTGAACCACAAGTGAACCTACTTTGTTTTGCATCATTTATTTTTCAGTTAAAAAATCTGAATCATGTTTATAAATTTGTGACATACAATTTACTTGTAAACTACGAGACAAGAAAAGTACATTTTTTGGTGTTTTTTTTGGCTAACATATACTTGATTAAGTCCACTCTTTTCTCAAACCAAGCATTAAACTGATAGGATTACTTTTTTCGGCCCGGCGCAGTGGCTTAACCCTGTAATTCCAGCACTTTGGGAGGCTGAGGTGGGTGGGTAACCTGAGGTTGGGAGTTCGAGACCAGCCTGACCAACATGGAGAAACCCCGTCTCTACTAAAAATACAAAATTAGCCTGGTGTGGTGATGCATGCCTGTAATCCCAGCTACTCAGGAGGCTGAGGCAGCAGAATCACTTGAACCTGGGAGGCAGAAGTTGCGGTGAGCTGAGATCATGCCTTGGTCCTGTAGCCTGGACAATGAGAGCGAAACTCTGTCTCAAAAAAAAAAAAAAAAGGATTACTTTTTTCTCATCAACAAATACATTACTAATAGCAAGAGTAGCAATTACCAAGTGCTGTGAGCGGAAGCTTATCTACACAATAACCAAACCCTAAACAGTTATTCTTTTTTTAATCACAGTTGTACTACTATTATTATTGTTATTATTTTTTGAGGCAAGGTCTTGCTCTGTAAACCTAAGCTGGAGTGCAGTGGCACGATCACTGCTCACTGCAGCCTTGAACTCCCAGGCTCAAGCAATCCTCCCGTCTCTTCCCCCCAAGAAGCTGGAACTATAAGTGTGCACTGCCACACCTAGCTTATTTTTGTATTTTTTATGGAGATGGGTTTTACCATGTTGCCCAGGTTGGTCTCGAACTCTTGGGTTCAAGTGATTCACCTGCCTTGACCTCCTGAGGTGCTGGGATTATAGGCGTGAACCACCTATGCTTTATTCTTGATTACTATAATATACTGTTCAACCCAATAATTTTACAGATATGTTAAAAAATTTTCCATTATTATCATTAATGTTGGGGCTTGAACACAGATCTTTGGAATTTCATACTAAGAGTATTTACATAATATCAGATTGCCTGCCTTATTTCCTTGCTTTTCACTCCTTCTTTTAAATGTTAAAATAAAATTTTAATATTGTATGTATTTGAGAGAGTGCTCGATAAAGTTTTCTAACTTACTCATGTCTTAACTCACTATTAGATTTTGTGCCTGTTTTTAAGTCATCTATATTATCATGTGGCCTACTTAGAAACATGATATTACTTAATTTTGGTATGACATATAATATTCCCAGATGAGGCACATCAGGGGAAATGATAGATGTGATTTTTTTTTTTAAAGAAAACTAAAATTATCAGGTTTTTCTTACTAAAATAAATGGAACATGTAGTTATGCATGTGTGGTCAATCTCTTCCTTTTTAGAGTTTTCATCGATACTGCTGTCATACTCAGTAATTCCTACTGATTATTAAGGTGGTCAACTTTTATTTTAGGTCAGGGAGCACATGTGCAGGTTTGTTACAGGGGTAAATTGCATGTTATGAGTGTTTAGTGTACAGATTATTTCGTCACCCAGGTAATAAGTATAGTACCTGATGGGTAGTTTTTCAAGCCTCACCCTTCTCCCACCCTCCACCCTCAAGTAGTTTCCAGTGTCTGCTGTTCCCATCTTTGTGTCTATGTGTACTCAGTGTTTAGCTCCCACTTATAAGTGAGAACATAAGATATTTGGTTTTCTGTTCCTGTGTCAATTTGCCTAGAAAAATTGCTTCCAGCTCTATCCACGTTGGTGCAAAGGACATGATTTTTCATTATTTTTAAGGGCTGTGTAGTATTCCATGGTGTATATGTACCATATTTTCTTTATCCAGTCTACTGTTGATGGGCATCTAGATTGATTCCATGTCTTTGCTATTGTAAATGGTGCTGTGATGAACATACATGTGCATGTGTCTTTATGGTGGAACAATTTATTGTATTTTGGGTATATACCCAGGAATGAGATTGCTGGGTTGAATGATAATTCAGCTTTAAGTTTTTTGAGAAATCTCCGAACTGCTTTCCACAGTGACTGAACTAATTTACATTCCCACCAGCAGTATATAAGCATTCCCTTTTCTCCACAACCTAACCAGCATCCTTTTAATGATCACTGTTCTGATTGGTGTGAGATGGTATGTCATTGTGGTTTTGATTTGTATTTCTCTAATGATTAGTGATGCTGAGCGTGTGTTTCATCTTTTTTTTTTTTTGGCATTTTTTCATATGCTTGTTGGCTGCAAGTATATATATTTTTTGAGAGGTGTCTGTTCATCTCCTTTGCTCATTTTTTTAAATGGGGTTGTTTGATTTTTCCTTGCTAATCTGTTTGTTCCTTATAGATTCTGGATATTAGACCATCATTAGATGCATAGTTTACAAATACTTTCTCCTATTCTGTAGGTTGTCTGTTTACTCTCTTGATAGTTTCTTTTGCTGTGCAGAAGTTCTTTAGTTTAATTAAGTCACACTTGTCAATTTTTGTTTTTGTTGCAATTGCTTTTGGAGTCTTTGTCATGAAATCTTTGCCAGGGCTTATGTTCAGAATGGTATTTCCTAGGTTTTCTTCTGGGGATTTTATAGTTTTAGGTTTTACATTTAAGTATTTAATCTATTTTGAGTTAATTTTTGTATATGGTATAAGGAAGTGGTCCAGTTTGAATCATCTGCATATGGCCAGCCAGTTATCCCAGAACCATTTATTGAATAGTGAGTCCTTTCTCCATTGCTTGTTATCATCTACTTTGTTGAAAAGCAGATGGTTGTAGGTGTGCAGCTTTATTTCCGGGTCCTCTAATCTGTTCCATTGGTCTATGTTTTTGTACCAGTACCATACTGTTTTGGTTACTGTAGCCTTGTAGTATAGTTTGAAGTTGGATAGTGTGGTGTTTTTGGCTTTAAATAAAGTTATTCTTATGTTACTCTTGTAGATCGACTGGCTGTGAGTTGAACACTGATAATTTTAAGACAGGAAAACTCATGAATAAACATATTAACTCAAATTGTTTCTAATAAGAGTCAAACTCCTTATATCATAGGGAGGGATGCAGCATCCTGGTCCTCAGTGACACCCAGCAGTGCCAGTTTCATTGTAGTTGCTGCTGTGCATTGCCTGTGTATTACCTTATCTTGCACACCTTCCCCGGCATTGCCACTGTTATATTACTATCCTAACCATCACGCAAATCTTCACAAAGTTTTCCTGGACCCTCATAACTCATTGTAATATGTACTGTTTTCTTTAAATCCCTAAAACATTTATCCTGCAGTCCTGAATTGAAGAAGATAGGAAAAAAATTAGAAAGCTATTGTCACAATCCAGACAAACAATATGGTAGTTTGGATTAAAGAGTTGGTAGGAGGGACAGAAAGAGTGGATAGATTTGTGATGCATTTTGGAGATATAGTTCACTTGGTTTGCATGTAAAGAGTGAAGAAGAAGAAGAAATCAAGACTAACTCCCAGGTTTGTGATCTTTGAGACCTGGTAGAAGAAAGCGTCATTTTCTAAATAAAGGAAGGCAGATGAGGACAGGTTTTGACGGAGATCATGTTAAGCTTGAGCTGCCTATGAGACAACTATTTGGTTGGTGCAAAAGTAATTGCAGTTTTGTCATTACTTTGTTAGTATGAAGGGCTATCTGCCTTTTTAATTGGCAAATAGATACAGAATGCATATTAGTTTAAAGAATAATTTTTTACTCCTGTAACATATGGACAAATAGATTAGCAAGGCAGCTTTCTTCTGTTTAGTTGTTCAGAGATTCAGACTGACAGAAACTGTGGCCACCTTCCATATGTGATTTTAACTGTCATCCTGGGATCATCTCCATGAGGAAGAGAAATGATAGCATGAAGCAGTGGGCATGGAAGGTTTTCATGGGTTAGGACTGGAAACAGCACACACATCTCTAGTGTTTGGATTCTGTTAGATAAAACACAGCCCCATGGTCACCCCTGACTGGGAAATATGATCTAGTTTTATGCTCACATATGAAAAAGAGATGGATTTGATGTGTGCTAGAAATCACCACATCCAAATGGAGACTTAAAGTTGGCAGTTGAACTACGAATCTAAAGCACAGAGAAGTTTGCATGGAGATCTAAATTTGGGAAATAAACAACATAAGATCGTATTTAAAAGTATGCAACAGGGAGAGATTCTAGACAGACAAAGCTGAGGATCAAGTGAGTACCAACATTTCTGAACAAGTAGTATAAAAGGGTGAACTCATAAGAGGCAAAAGTAGAATTGGATGTGGACTGACACAGCACCATCGGATAGAGAAGAGCATGAGCCTTCCCTCTCTGATTCCTACGATCTCTTTGGCAGGAAGAAGGAAGGCATTCCGAAGGCTGAGAACTTGGAAGAATGTAGGATGTGGGTTCAGCCATGAGGACTGAAGAGACCAGACTGGAATTGTGGGAGAGAAAATGGAAAGGCAGCTGAAGTATTGAAATGGGCATCTCGGCCGGGTGTGGTGGCTCACACCTGGAATCCCAGCACTTTGGGAGGCTGAGCTGGGCAGATCACCTGAGGTCAGGAGTTTGAGACCAGCCTGCCCAACATGGTGAAGCCCTGTCTCTACTAAAAATACAAAAAAATTAGTCAAGCATGGTGGCACACATCTGTAATCCCAGCTACTTGGGAGGCTGAGGCAGAAGAACTGCTTGAACCCAGGAGCTGGAGGTTGTGGTGAGCCGAGATCATGCCATTGCACTCCAACCTGGGCAACAAGAATGAAACTCTATCTCAATAAATAAATAAATAAATAAATAAATAAATAAATAATAAAAAAAGAAAGAAAGAAAGAAATGGACATCTTTACTCTCAGGAACTAGAGAGAGAGAAAAGAGGACAGGTAGGCCAGTCTCTAAGTCATCCTTAGCTGTGTGTTCTTGGGCAAGTTACTGAAACTCTCTAGTTGCTCTTTTGTAAAATGGAGATAAGTATAATAACTTTTACCTAGGGAGGGGGAATTTGAGATAGGCACATAAAACATTAGCACAGTGCCTGTCACAAGGGCAGGACTATGTTCTTAGTTGTTGTTTTTTTTTAATTTCAACAACTTTGCCTGAGAAGCATCTATATATTTGTACACAGTCTTGTGCATCATCAGTATTTAGAAAATGTTGAATGAATGAATGAACGAATGAGTATATACTTAGTAAAGGCAGAGAAAATGGTACTGCTATTAGGAGATTATGATTAATAAACTTCACATAAAGAAATGTCATCCGAACATTGTAGTCTTTGTTTTCAGAGACACACAAAAACCCTCAATGTATTAAGACAATCAAAAGTTTAAGGCACTTGGCACAATTATCGTGTCATTTCTTTGATTTAGAAAGCCCAGATTTTTACAAAAGAGTTTACATCATAAGAATCTTTTAAAATTGAAATTCTTATAGCAGTAAACATTAGACATTTCATATTTTTCTTAGTATAAAAAATTCTGTAGTTAATTCTTGTTCAACTTAACTGACTACTCTGCATCAATATTATTTTCAATTCTCAAATCAATAGCCTGGATGTTTTTGGGGGAAAAAATCTAATTAGTCTCACTGAGGGGTTACCTGGTGAGGCAGGGGAGAAGCCCTGTTGTTCCGGAGGTATTGACTGGGAAGCCAGCCAGCTGGATGAAAACCCTTTTTAATGGCCCCATATGAGGTCAATTTAAGTGCTCTTGGCAATACGTGGGAACTAGAGTAAATATAAAGACAACTTCTGTTCTTTTGCCCAGCACAGTTAGTATCACTTTGTTTACATTTGACATTAAGGATGACTTAAAGACTGGCCTACCTGTCCTCTTTTCTCTCTCTCTAGTTCGTGAGAGCAAAGATGCCTCTTTCCTTCCTTCCTTCCTTCCTTCCTTCCTTCCTTCTTTCTTTCTTTCTTCCTTTTTTTATTTTTTATTTTTTTTTAGATAGAGTTTCATTCTTGTTGCCCAATGACATAGATCCTGGGCCATTGTAAGTTCTTTGGAGATTACATCAAAGCACTAGTGAAGTAAAAATGGAAACAATGTCAATTTTCAAGGGTGTGAAATAGAGCTGTGTGGTAGCACTTTCTTCCACATTCCTCACTCACTAATCTCTCTGCACATGCATTTCTTGGAACGCCTTACCCTATCATTTTCACTTGGTGAAGTCATACTTATCTTTCAAGACCCAACTTAAATGTCATTTTCTCTTTGACTCTTTTTTTCCTCTGTCACATTAGCATTCCCTGTTTTGCTACCAGAGTATTTTGTGCCTGCTAAAACTGTAGCACTTTGCATAAAACGTTGTAGCTATTTGTTTATCTGTCTCTATCTGTCACTGGATAATGGACTCCATAAGGACCTGGCCCACATTTTATTCACTTTTGTATTTCTAGTACTTAATACAATACCTGACACATGTTAACCCAATAAAAATCTTTACTGGAAAATTTCTTGATCTGAATACATAGATTCCTCTTAAATTGAATAACATCATGCCCCATTGCCATTATGCACTAGAACAGTGGTTCTCAACCGGAAGTGATGTTTAACCCCCAGGAACATTTGGCTATCTCCAGAGACATTGTTGGTGGTCACAACTGAAAGGGAAGGTTGGTGCTACTGACATCTAGTAGACAGAGGCCAGGGATGTTGCTAAACATCCTGCAAATGCACAGGGCAGTCTCCCACTACAAAGAATTATTCCACCCCAAAATTAGTCATGCTGAGGTTGAGAAACCCTGTCATAGAAGAAGAAAGTAAGCCTATATAATCATATACCTTTCACTGGGACCACATCAGTCTACACAGAGTCAATAATGTTTATATAATGCTACTGCCAAACAGTATCTTCAGCCTAAACCTGTATCATAAGCCCCTGTTTCATGTCCATCTTTCCATTGTCCTTCTCTGTCTCCCTCCCTTATTTCCTTCCTCCCTCCCTCCCTCTCGATTTTTCTCTCTCATCATATTTACTTGGCATCTCTACCTGCCTTTCTTAAGGCAGCTCAAACCAAACACATGCTAAATATCAAATGTACCATTTTTCTGGGACATTCCTTCTCAACAACATATATACCCCTAATTAATGTTTTTACCTTCTACACAGCTTCCCAAGCCAGGGGACTTATATTTATCTTCTACATAAAATAAGTCCTCAAGTCTTTGTACCCTTTTAATAATTCCTAAATCCTTTAATTCTGTCCTGGCCGTTATCATACTATTGTCTTGACATCTGCAGTTTCCTGACTGTTCTTGATCCTTCACATCCCCCTCCACATTACTGTGAGAGTAGTTTTCACAAGATATTGATTCTTTCTGATCATAAGATGAATATACAATCATTTTCACAATTTGTGAACACCAATAACACTAAAAGACGAAAGTAGAATTCATTTGTTATGTTACTACAACCTAGTGCATTTTCTTTCAGTTCCTTTTCTATGCGAATATGTATATTTCTTGCCCAAAATTGAAATAGTAAACACATGTAAACACATATAATTTTTTTTTTAACTTTTGGGAAAATCTCATGACATTGGGTACTGTTGAGTACACGCAGAGACATCTGTGTATCTTACCTTCTCCTAATTATGCAGGAAATACTTGGATCGGACTCCATCAGCCAAGGAAAATTGAGTGTAAAAAATGAGGTCTGTGGCCACATCTAGTAGTATAATACACCCTACTGATGCTGTACGTTGAATAACACTGATTGAATGGGACCTTCTTACTCAGATGCGATGGTCTCCAGCACTCATCCAGACTGGCTTACATGCTGATCTGCTCTCACCTTATATATTAAGTTTAATAATTGTGTAGGGTAAAAAAATGTCCCAAATGCATATATTTCATATACACTAGCCTCATATTATTATAAGACTGAGATTGGAAATGGGTCATCAAACTTCTAGAATGTATGACGGGATCCTCACTCCTATAGTCTTATCATCTGTCACTATAGACTTCTGATGAGGTCTTTCTGGGGGACTTGGAAACTGACGCCTTTGTCTATCATCTGAAAATATTGAATATCCCAACTGTAGTGACTTCCTTTTAAATCTTCTTGATAAAAAAACCTTATTTAATATGCCCAAGGTGTGTCTGTGTCTGGTGTTTTAGTCTGAACTATTGGCATTTGTGATCTTACCTTCCTTCTCTTTGTTCACCTGCCTCTGTCTATGGTGTTTTGCAGTTGCCTCTACCCATTGCTTTAGTATCAATCTCTAACCACATTTTATTATGATAATTTGGGATCCTTCCCCTAGGTGATATGGATGTGTTGTAGACACAGCCACTAGTCACTAAACTAACACTTGTTACAAGATTGTGGTGGGGAGATCCATCCCAGTCCTAATCTTTAAGCATTGAACTTGAAGCAGATCCCCTACCTTGTGGGGGTCCCTTTTGCCCTGTTGTGTCTTATTTTTATTAAGCCAAAGTTGAATTTTGCTTTTTTTTAAAATAGCAAACTAGTCTGAGAATTACAGTGTTTTAATAAGAGAATTGTACCTTCTGGGACTGCAGTACCAATATGTTTGGTCTTTTGTTATTTTAAATTGCATGTTTTTGATGGTTTCCTTGGCTTTTCTTTTAATATGTGGATTTTATTTTCTTTGTTTGGCTCTTCCACATTCTGAGGCCCTTGAATGCAAGAAGCTTTCCAGTTTACCCCATGCATTGCTCACCAGAGTTCTTCTCCTTTGCCTTCTGTGTGGAATTCTTATTAAAGTTTACTTCCTAAGATCAGATGCTGCTACTCCCTCCATCTTGTCCTCTTGCTGTGTAGCTTCTGAAAGTTTTAGTTCTGAACAGATGTAACAAGAAAGATAACGAGGCCTGGATGTTAGTTTTCAGATTGATTCAGACTCTGGGTATGATAGGGAACAGAACTTGGAAGAGGGATCAAATACCTCTTTACCACATTCCAAGAAGATGGGTTTGATTTTACCCTGAAAATTAAAAGAGATGCTAGGGGAGCCTAGGCAGGAGTATGACTTTTTCACATCGGCACTTTAATCGGGTCTCTTCCCACCCAGATCAGAGCTGGTGTCTCCACTGCTCTCTGCCTGTCACAGATGACATTCCTCTACAAAACGTGTGTGGTAGTGATAGAACCTAAGTCATTACAAGGATTTTTGTGTGATCAAGACTTTATTCATATAGATATCCACTGACAATTGTCTATTTTCTGACCTTCCCACTTGAAAACATTTATACAGTTCTTGATTCTTGCATCTTTTCTGCCTTGTTCCAAAGTCAGGAATTTCTGAATTTTGTATCATGTTCTATTATATGTATCAGAAAATGTCATTAAACCTCTAAAAGAATAAAGAAAAATTAGTTACCTTCATCTTACAGCTTGCATATGTTTCCTAGCAATAAGGGATGAAACAGGAATTTAATAACTAGAATATTCAATTAAACAATAATACATCTTATGTCTATAGTTCAGTGACATTTGATGG
This sequence comes from Mandrillus leucophaeus, assembly GCF_000951045.1. Classification (NCBI taxonomy): domain Eukaryota; kingdom Metazoa; phylum Chordata; class Mammalia; order Primates; family Cercopithecidae; genus Mandrillus; species Mandrillus leucophaeus. Next base: position 6,922,750 of record NW_012104031.1, read on the forward strand.
TTACAAGGAGAATCTTTGTAAAACTCTGAAGTTATTTCTAAATCATCAGAGAACAAGTCTTATTGTTTTTATTAGTATTTCAATACACATTTTATTGTGGCTTAATTATTTGAATATTTGTGATCTTTGCCTGTACACATAATTCTATATTTAGCAGATTTTTAGATGAATTAGAACATCCCTAATGGGAATTAGTCTCTTTTCTTAAGTTCTGCAGTTTTACTCTCATTAAAATGCTCTCCATACCCTGCATTAGATCAGAGCTATTTAAACATGTGCCTTTTTTTTTTCATGCTAAGTTGTTTGCTTTTGGGAAACAGAGGCTGGGCCTTTTTCTCTTTTTATTCCTTATATCACTTGGCACAATCCTTGACACATAGTTTGTTTAGTAAATGTTGGTTAACACTAATGTTTATGAGCTGAATTTACTATATCAAGGGAATGACTTATCTTGTCTTTTATGGAAATGCAAAATTCTGTTCTACTCCATCCTTTGTGGTCCTAGATCTAGATGTCTGCCTGCATGGGATGTTTTGAGAAAAACCACAGAAAAGCTCTAAAATTCCATTCAATTATTCTCACAGCTGCTTGGTTGACTCCTAAATTTCTACTGTTCAACCTTGATTCCTTTAGCACATATTCAAATGCAAGCAAATTTGAGAAGAGTGATGCTTTAAGGTACTCTGTTATTTTGCATCCAGTATGAATGAAGTTTATAAGCACTTATTTTCCAACATGGAGGAGAAAAAGCCCATTTGAGAGCAGTTATAAAAAGAGATGTGGGGCCAGGGGTACCCAGGACGAGCTTTGTTGCCATGGCGAGATGGACATGCTTTTATTGAATATCTGTAGCCAGTGAAATCTTACATTACTAAAATATCATCAGGGAATGAAAAGCATAGGCAGAGACTCAATGATTCTGAAATTCTCCCATCTGGCTGAAGTCACGCTAGTTCATGATTTAAATCCATATTCTTGTTAGTGGACGCAGAAGACAGCTGGAGTGAGTGTTCCATAAGGCCATGGTGTCCCTCTAAATATCTTTTCTTCAGGGGAATTCAGTATCAGTTCCTTTAGCCTTTAATCTGCATCCAGAATTTTAATTATTGCTCTCTTCTCCCAAGGTCCCTCTTCACAATTTCTACCACTTCCGGGACTCAGACTGACATGATGCTCTCGTGACGATCAGGTGGCCTCTGTTTTCAGTTTTCAGATGAGCTCTGTTTTTAGTGGGATATGACTTCACAGTCTTTCTTGTTCTCTTGTTTATGTTTCAAAATTTATGCCTCATAATCCCTTCCATACACTATTTTTTTGTAACACTACTTTCTCCTATTTCATGTTTCAAAGTACAGAATTAAACTTTGTCATTTCATATTTTACATAACAAGTTTCCTTTAAAGGCCTTATTTTTTGAGACCTGAAATGACAGCACGAGGGCCCTCATAGGAGCAGAAGAAAAGGAATAATTAATGTTTTTCTCTGAAATTTGTTGAGTCCAGGGTCTACTGGGCAATGATGATGAGCCTAGGGCAGCAGAAACTTGAATTCCTAAATTCACATTCATGGTTGTATTAGTCTGTTCTCACATTGCTATAAAGAACTTCCTGAGACTGGGTAATACATGAAGAAAAGATGTTTAATTGACTCACAGTTCTGCAGGCTCTACAGGAACCATGGATGGCAGACCTCAGGAAACTTACAATCATGGCAGAAGGCAAAGGGGAAGCAAGCATGTCTTGCTATGGTGGAACAGGAGAGAGAGAGAGAGACAATGAAGGGGGAAGTGCCACACACTTTAAATCATTGGATTTCATGAGAACTCCCTCACTATCACAAGAACAGCAAGGGGGAAATCTGTCCCCATGATACAATCACCTCCCACCAGGTTCCTCTGCAGCATTGGGAATTACAATGCAACATGATATTTGGGTGGGAACAGGGAGCCAAACCATACAAATGGTGATCTGCTGAAACCTCAACGTCCTCCTCAATGTCCTCCTCTATAAAATAACATTCATAACATTAGATATCACTTGGCCTCACATTGGGATTCATGAAAAGTAAAGATAAAGGCAAGCACAACTGTGAAATATTTTGAGCTGCAAAATACCATCAGTAACTAACAGTTTATCTGAGGTTAGTGTTGGTGTCACTAAAGTCAAAACAAATTCTGTCACTAGAATTCACTGGACTGTTTCCTGTTTTCACTCATGTATTCATCTCTTATGCCCCAAATGTTTATTAAATGCAACACATACAAGTTAATATTCTAGGCTTCACACTGGGACAAAAGACATGAGATCTCCACCCTCATGGTGAATTCTGGTGTGTAAGGGCATATGTACGTGTTGGGGGAAAGACAAAAATTGGTAAATAACTACAAATACAAGCAGGTCACCCATTGTGAACATCACTGTGAAGGAAATACAGTGTTATAATGGAAAACAGTCAGGTGTGCAGAAAGAGGCTGTGTTGGTTCGTTCTTCTACAGGTATAAAAAGATACCTGAGACTGGGTAATTTATCAGGTAAAGAGGTTTAATTGGCTCACAGTTTGGGAGCCTACACAGGAAGCATGGCTGGGGAGACCTCAGGAAACTTACAGTTATGATAGAAGGTTAAAGGGAAGCAGTTTCATCTATTTATTTATTTATTTTTTTTGAGACGCAGTCTTGCTCTGTCACTCAGGCTGGAGTGCAGTGGCATGATCTCGGCTCACTGCAACCTCTGCCTCCCAGGTTCCAGTGATTCTCCCACCTCAGCCTCCTGAGTAGCTGGGATTACAGGCGTGTACTACCACACCTGGCAAATTTTCGTATTTTTAGTAGAGATGGGGTTTCACTATGTTGGCCAGGCTGGTCTTGAACTCCTGACCTCAGGTGATCTGCCAACCTTGGTCTCTCAAAGTGCTGGGATTACAGGTTTGAGCTTCTGTGCCTGGCCAAAAGCAGTTACATTTTATGTGGTTGGAGCAAGAGGGGAGAGGAAAGGGGGAGGTGCTACACACTTTTAAACAACAAGATCTCGTGAGAACTCACTATCATGAGAATAGTAAGAGGGAAATCCACCCCCATGATCCAATCACCCTCCCACCAGGTCCCTCTGCCAACACTGGGGATTACAATTCGACAAGAGATTTGGGCAGGGACAGCAGAACAAAATGAGAAAGGAAGAGACTTCATCCTACAGGGGAAGGAGTTTGGTCTTATTTTAAGAGCCAGGGGAAGACATTTGATTCTGAATAGGCATGAATTAGTTTAAATTTTTTTTAAAAAATCACTCTGGTTGCTCTTTAGAGAATCCATTATGGGAGGCAAAAGCGGAAGCAGGGAGACCAGTTAGAAGACTGTTTTAAGATGAGAGAGCAGTGGCTTGAACGAGGGTGGTGTCCAGGGGATGCAGAGGAGTGGATGGATTCCAGATATATACTGAAACTAGAAACAGCACATCTTAGTGATTGATTGGGCTAGGGGAGTAAGGGAAATGGAAAATCAAGGATAGAGCCTATATTTTTGGCTTGAAGATCATGGTGTTTGTTTGTCAAGCTGGGAACATGTGGAAGGGGGAGATCAGCAGTCCCTCTTTGTTTTTTTATGTATAAGAGGCCTAGTAGGTATCCAAAAGGAGGCGATGCCAAGTAAACAGTTGTAGGTTTTGGTCTGTTTCACAAGGAAAAGGTCAGCTCAGGAGATATCTATCTAGGAGCCATTGATATACAGGTGTGTTTAAAGCATGGGATTGGATAAAATTCTCTAGGGAGAGTGTACGAAGCTAAGGTAGCAGAAGTTGAGGCTGAGGTAGGAATGGGAAACTTCTACATTTGTCAGTCAACTAGAACAAGGGTCCAGAAACCACAGCCAATGGGCCAAATTCAGGCTGGGGCCTGTGCCTGTATGGCTAGCAGCTAAAAAAGCTTTTTATATTTTAAGGGCTTGTATAGAAAACAAAGAATATGCGAGATTGCATGTGTCCCACAAAGTCTAAACTATTTGCCATCTAGCCTTTTAGAGAAAAAGGCTGTAGACCCCTGAAGTAGAGGATAGGAAGCCAGGAAATGAAACTGGGAAGGAATGCACAAAAATGGAGGAGGAAAATCAGAAGAGTCCAATGTCATGGAAGCTGTGAGAAGAAAACGTTTGAAGAAATTCTCTGAGAGGCCAAGTAAGATAAAGACAAAGAATGTAAAGAATATCATAAGTGATCATATTAGTTAATGTACGTAGCGTTAGTTTCTGTAAGAAACAATCCCAGAGTTTCAATAGCTTAACATTAGTTTATTTTTCGTGTAATTTCCAATTGGCTGTGGGTGAGGTGGTGGTTGTGTGTGTATGCGTGTGTGTGCATGTGTGTCTGTATGTGCATGCCGGTATACTCTGCTTCACATATTCATATAGGGACATGAGTCGTTTCAATCAGTATCTCTGTAATACTTTCAGGCCTTGAAATATGAACCTGAATCCTCAGCACAAGGTCTGCATATGTAAGAAGAGAGAAACAATGTGAAAGCCTTTAAAGGGCTGCATCACCTTGACCCACATTCAATTGGCTAGAGCTTAATCACATGGCTACACCCAACAGTAAGGGAGGTTGGAAACTGTGGTCTGAATGTGTTCCTAGAAGATAAAGTAGATGAGTTTTGTTGAATACCTTGGTGTCTCTGCCACATAATTCTCAACAAGAACACCTTCTGCAGTAGAAACCATGAAACCACAGCTGAGCAGGAAAGAGGGCGGCAAGCATAAGCACCTCTTTCAATAAGTTTAACTGTGATGGGGAACATGAAGTAAGATTCTAGCTTAAGAGGAAAAAATGCAGGGTCAAGGGAAGTTTCCCATAGAGGGAAGCATTGTGTGGTAGTTATCACAATAATAATAATGATAATGATGATATTAAGCACTATCAATTTTTGATGGAATTTTGGAAGCACTTATTATGTACCAGACATAGTTCCAGACACTTTTCCTATGTTAACTTACACAATCTTAGCAAGGTTCTTAGTTGGTAGGTGTTCTTGTTATTCCTATTCTAACACATGAGGAAACTGAAGAAAAGAGAGGTTAAGTCACTAGCTCAACATCACATAGTTATCTGCAGAGACGTGATTAAAATCCAGCTACAAAATCTCCTGTGTTTATGCTAGGCGTAGTGCTTGGCAGAAAGAATCAAAGAAAGCTTTTAGAATCAAACAAGCTTGGATTCAAATTTCAGATGTGTTTCATCCTAGCTATATGATTTTGGGGAAGTCATTTAACCTCTCAGTTTTCTCATCTATAGAAAGAAGATTATGTCTACTATAGAATTATTGCCAGTATTAAATAATATACAGTATTTAAAGCACCTTGTATTATGCCCAATACATAGTAGAGACATAATAAATGATAACAATATACTAATCAAGAAAGATGTAGGTCTGAATATATATTTTCCATCATACATATTCTTTATAAAAAATGTGTGGCTGGGTGTGGTGGCTCGTGCCTGTAATCCCAGCACTTTGGGAGGCTGAGGCAGGAGGATTGTTTCAGTCCAGGAATTCAAGACCAGTCTGGGCAACATGGTGAGACCCCATCTCTACAAAAAAATAAAATATTTGCAGGGCATGGTGGTGCATGCCTGTAGTCCCAGCTACTCAGGAGGCTGAGTGGGGAGGATCGCTTGAGCCTGGGAGGTCATGGCTACAAGCCATGATCATACCACTGCACTCCAGCCTGAGACCCCATCTCAAAGAAAAAAGAAAAAATAATCCAGGAACAAATTTAGAAAATTTGCTCCTGCTTTATAGTGCTGTAGATATTAAGTGAAAATATCATTATATATAAATATTTTAAGAGGCTTGGGCATTGAAAAGTTGTGTATGATTTTAAATGTGTACACTACTTTTACAGTGTCTGTAGCATCTTAAGGGAAAATGATGCAAAGTCACCTGCCGTCTGATAGCAAATTTATGTTATGTGCCTTTATTATCATCTATCCCCTTATCTTGAATAAATGTACCTTTGCTTTAAAAATGCTAAATGTGGAAGGATAATCCATTAAAAGACCTTACCACCTTTTATATTCCAAAGGTCATTTGCATTTTATAAATACAAGTGAGTTGATATATCATCTAGTCAGAAAGAGATTTCACGTATAAAACCAGGACTTCTGTCCAATAAAATGTGACACCTTCTAAATTCTCTGAGCTCTTTAGAACAAGATGATTCAGAGAAAAAAGCCAAAAATGGTAAAACCGCTGGAGAGTGTAGTGAAATAACACCCACAACATGTGGGGATTATGGGAGCTACAATTCAAGATGAGATTTGGGTGGGGATACAGCCAAACCATATCAATGGGGAACTATGACAAGGGTTTGACCACAGACCTGAGAGGTGAGGTTGTAAAAGCAGAAACTCATGCTAAAGAGATCAAGCCCCCGAAGGCAGAAATGCAGTCGAATAGGGACAAGAACCGTGTCCCCAGTCATGGAGAGGAGGGATTGCAAAGGCAGAAAGACCAGTTGTGGAGAATGGAGGCTTCCGGGTGAGAGCTGAACCAACAATGAGCCAGATTGCTTGCTTGTTTTTTGAGACAGAGTCTTGCTCTGTTGACCAGGTTGGAGTGCAGTGGCATGATCTCTGCTCACTGCAGCCTCCACCGCCTGGGTTCAAGTGATTCTCCTGCCTCAGCCTCCCCAAGTAGCTGGGATTACAGGTGTGTACCACCATGCCCAGCTAATTTTTGTATTTTTTTGTAGAGACGGGGTTTTGCCATGTTGGCCAGGTTGGTCTTGAACTCCTGACCTAAGGCATTCACCCGCCTTGGCCTCCCAAAGTGCTGGGATTACAGGTGTGAGCCACCGTGCCTGGTCTCAGACTGCTTGTTGTGCCTGGGAAGGTCACTGTATTATTGCTCTTACCCACAGTTAAGATGTACCCTAGATAATGGGACTGGATTGTGCCTGTGTGTGGGGTGCGAGTCAGATTCATGAATGGATGCAAGCTCCATGGGGCAAGCCCCTAACAATTGCTGGAATTATTTTTCTAAAAAAAATGCAAATCTGATCACACCTTTCCTCCTTACAAAGCCATTTGATGACTTTCATTGCTTAGGGGACAGAGCCCAAATTGCTTAGACTGGTATTCAAGATGAACCTCCTTCCTTGAGATGACCTTGCTTTTTCCCTCAGGTTCACCCTGCACCCCGTCTATACAGAACTACTCATCATTTTTAAAACATGGCTCTGCTAGACTCCCATGCCATAGGACATTTTGTTTTCTACACATCCTTCTCGTATTTAAATGTACAAAGAAGGCAACTTATAAGAAAATTAGAGCAGTGCAAGCTCAGCCAATGTTTAAAGTTTGTTCTCCTAATATTAAATCTGTAAATGCAAATACTTTAAACACATTTGAATGTCTTTTCAAGATCTTAACGTGTCTCTTTCACCTTGAGCCAGATATCCTTCCCTGTTTTTCTATGGCATCTTTGCATATCTCTGCTATGGCAATGGTCATATTGTGGTATACTTTTTTTCCTTCTTCATCTTTGTAATCCTGGTGCTAAGTACTGCATCTAACACTGAGGTGCTCATTACATAGGTATTGAGTGACTATTAGAGCATCTGTGGACAGTCCTTCTTCCATACTTCAATTGCACATGGAACATGCCCATATTATAACACTTATCTGATATGCCCAGATTGTTGGTTTTCATGTCTGTGTTATCTCTTAATTATAAGCACAGTGAGGCCAGGGGCTGTACTTTTCCTTTCTGTAGATCCTGTACATGGCACATAGAAGAAGCTAAAAAAAAAAAAATGTGCTGAATGAATGAATGAATGAATAAATGAGTGACTATTGTTTGGGCACTATGAATAAAATCTCAAGTCAAGTTTCAAGATATAAATGGCCTTTGTACAGAACCTGTAAAGGTTGTGTTTCAAAACCTGTTACTGTCCATTAAAAGCAAGTAGTCCCAGAAGGTTTTTAGCTGCATAAAAGTTTTCCCATTATTCTTTAATCGGTGTCCAGTAGCTAAAACTCCTGTTGTTTTGTCTATTTCCCTGTACAATAGATATGGATTCTCTTCTGGGTCTCCCTGAAGTGAATAGCAGCATGTAAACATCCTATAGCTTCAATATATTGATTGAAAAACTGGATACTTCATATGACTTTTATTTTTTTACTACTCATTATCTTAAAGGTTATATTTATATGCAGGACATATTTGTAAAAGTTTTGAACAGCATTATTCTTGGGTGGGGATGGAAGAGAAATTTCTTAACCCTCTAGGAAGTAATTCTAAGGAAATTATATTCTAGTGTCATAGATCATTGAGTAATACTGTTGTTAGTCAGTGTCTTGACTGGGAAAAAATACGTTACAAGTTAAAAATATTCTAAACAGGAAAATGTTGAGAAAAAATAATCTCAAAAGTTTCCATTAAGAAAATCTACATAGAAGATTTTAGTGGAACTTTCTTCTTTCATTAATATATAGTCTAAAATTGTTTTAATGAATAAAAATGCAGACAATTACTAGACACCTATAAGGAGATTATTCATCTTAAACTCAAGGAAAATAATCTAGTAAAATCTTTAATTTTTTAAAAAAGAAATTCCTTGAAATAGCTCTAAAAGTATTCTCTTACTAAGAAGGCAAATTATAAGATAATTAAAGTGGAAATTCAATTACTGTTTTGTTCTCCCAATATTAAATCTGAAAGTACAAGTACTTTAAGCATTTTTGCAGTTTTAGTAGGTTATAGTAAAACAGTGGTTGCCTTTAAGAAATTAAATAAAATTAAAAGATAAAACTAAATAAAAGTAAATAACTGTTATATCCTGTCCGAAACAGAAAGCCTTTCTGTATTACTATGTCATGGTTTTATTAGAATATTCCTTTAAAATGTAAATCAAAGATAGCAGTGTTATTAAATTAACATGTTTTTTGCTATTCATATTTTTTTATATCAGGAAACTTAAGCAACTCTTTAACAGTGCGGTTGCACAGGCAGAGGAAAAGGGGAAGGACACCTTTAGCAAGGTAGATGACAGATGTTGATGGTGATCAGTGATAGATGAGTTTCAGATCACGATGCCCTAGGCCGGAAACTTCAGGGTGGCCTCTTTGATGAAATCCCAAGGGTGGAGTTGGGGGTGAATTCTTCATTCAACCTATGTGGTGTAGATTGGCCAATGAGAAAACCATGTAATCCAATACATCTTTAAGAAAACCTCTGAGTAATTTTTGATATGATTATAAGAACAATCTTAATCTTTAAAGATTTCATCTTTAATCTTTAAATGAGACAAAATTCTGTTTACTTGAATGATCATTTCTTATTACACATCTATTTAACTCCTCCACACTTTCCTTTGCAACATTCCAAAATCTAACTTGGGTGCCTCCAGGGAAAAGAGGGTGGAAACTTAAAATTCTTGCTTTGTGACTAGAAAATGCTATACAGTTGGTTTAAAAGTGACTAAACCAGCTACTCAATTGATTGTTTTGTCTGTGTCCAAGGACCTCAAAGTGCTGTCTGATGAGCAGGTGGCCCACAGGCTGGTGGAGCCCAAGGGAAAGAAGTAGTCCCAGGTATGACTGGGCAGTCCTGGAAGTTGAAAAGGCAAGAAATGTATCACATATTCAGAGTGAATTTCCCAGTTAGAGAGGAGAGACTCATAAGCTTTGGAGTTTGTATGTTTGACATTTACTAGGGTGGGTCTGTGTCTCTTGACTTGTCATTTCCTTACTGTGTCCCTTTAAAATTTTTCCCATTGGTATGTCAACGTGAAGAGAGAGATTGTAAGAAACTAAGAAGATGTCATTTATAGGTTATTTTATTTCCCATACACACTTTGTAGGCTCAAAAAAGAAGAGAAAAGAGAAGAGGGGAAAATGTTGACTTACATGACTCCAGATAATTATCTAATTGATATTGTGTCAATTGGTGACTTCAGAGTCACCTAGCAAAACAAGATTTTTGACCTTCAATTTGGATAACTGTTATTTTTAAAAATTCTTCAGTAGTAATTATTGAGAAGAGCTTCCAGGAAATGGCATTTTATATTTAGAAGAAAATGTACTGTTTGTGGAGGCTGCTGTCAAAATTCTTCATCTTTTTTATAGCTAAGGATATATGTGTCCTTAGGAACGTGTCTTTACTCTGATATTTGCTTTCTTCATTTTTGAAGTTAGGTGGTGTACTAAATAATTACTAAGGTCTCTTCCATCTCTTGATAGTCGTGGATATAGTACCTTTTGACTAAGTTGAATTTTCTTTCTTTTCCCCGTTGGTCCCCTCAAATGAACAAAGAAAAAGATTTTAGTATCTACTAGATAGCGAAACAAGACATTCGAAGACAAAATAATTTACAAAACTGAAAACTCCTGAATAACTGAGACTGTCTACCCACAACTGCTTCGGTTGTTTTGAATAACTTTATTTGTCTGTGAGTTAATTGCTTTCTAATTCATTAGAGGGGAGGGGGTTGGGAACTAAAACTCCTGATATTTAACTGGGTTGGTGCAATCATGGTGCTGGTAGACTGTTGTGATGAGACACTACGTAACGTGATTTCAGTGAGTGCCACATTCTTTATTTATAAATATCTGTCTGGAAATGGCTCTCCAGGCTAGAAGCTATCAAACACATTCTCTCTTAGGAGCCCGGGGTTTCCCTACGTTTTCCCTCTTGACGGTCCCTCTCTATGGCTTAACCTCAGCCAGCCAAAATACCGATCGATGTCACTGTGATAGATATTTTTTTCTACCATTATAGTGTCTGTAAATCAAACACCATCAGGGTATAACAGAAGATATCATGACACTACATCATCCTTTGCAATTCCACCAGTGTCAAAGAACAATAAGCATTACTTTAAAGGAAAATATTTTTTGAAAATAAATTGAGGCAGTATTTCAAAAAGCTGAATTTTGCAGTGCAAAATATGGTTGGAAATATAGTCCCTTGTTAGTTGCTGGCATGGGCACCCTTTTCTTTATTTGGTTATTATTGAGCATGAGAAAGAAGGCATAGTCCCCAAATAACAAAGGTGCTCTGGAAAAGACAAAGAAGGAGAAAAAAAGATGTTTCTTCCCTGTTTACCAACGAGTAGGAAAAATCAGGTACAAACCTAAATAATCTAATACAAGGCCAAAAGTGCATGACAGGAGACTCATAATGCTGTTTGCCAGCCTACAGAAAAGAAAAAATAATGGCAGCCAGAATGCTGTAGACTTCTTCCTCCCACAGATGAAGAAGGCATTGGGTGGCAATTGTTGTTTGTGAAGAGAGTTTTAATATAAAAGATTTTTTTTTTTTTTTTTTTTGAGATGAAGTCTCACTCTGTCGCCCAGGCTGGAGTGTAGTGGCACTATCTCAGCTTATTGCAACCTCTACCTCCTGGGTTCAAGTGATTCTCCTGCCTCAGCCCCCTGAGTAGCTGGGATTACAGGTAGGCGCCACCACGCACGGCTAATTTTTGTATTTTTAGTAGAGATGGGGTTTCTTCATGGTGGTCTCGGACTCCTGACCTCGTGATCCGCCCGCCTCGGTCTCCCAAGGTGCTGGGATTACAGGCTTGAGCCACTGCGCCTGGCTAATATAAAAGATTCTGTAAAAGAGTATGAATGACCAAGAAGGGCTAAAGAGGGTGAAGAGGATGAAGACATTGAGTTTGTTCAACTGCCCCAGGATGAACGTGTGATGAGGGGCTCAGTGAGAGTTTACTTCTGAGATTTAGGGCAGAAGTGGGATCTCCCAGGAGACGCAGCTCAGCCATGAGCTGGTGTGTTGTGGTGCTGCCCTATCAGAGGAGAAAAATAACATGTTGTAGGATTTCAGGTGGCAGTGGGTTATGCTGAGGTGATAGTGAGATGAGAAACTTCCTTTTCCTCCTGGCTTTGATGTCAGGTGCCAGGATGGCATAGCATAGAGCCTTGGGTTCTGGAGGCTGACTGGGCTCAAGTCCCAGCTCTGTCATTCACCGATAAGTAAACTTTTTTTTTTTTTTAAAACATCTATGTACCTCAGTTTTACCATCTCTAAAATGGGGATAATGATTTGTACCTACCTCATAAGATTGTTGTGAGGAGTGAGTTACTGCTTACAAAATAAAGCATTCAGAACGGAGCTTGGCACAAAGTAAGCATCATTTAACTAACTGCAAGGTCCTAATGTGCAGACTGCATTCAGTCCAATTTTTGGGCATGACTTCCAGGCCCCATCTTGCTTTAACTGCCAGCAGGTGGAGAGAGGCGCAGATAACGAAGTTTGAACTTCACATTTGTAAGGTGTCTGGATAACTGCTCAGAATACTTTGATGTTCACAGGAAAACATTTTGCCTCAAGTCATTGCTAATGTTGGGGCAAGGAAATCTCTAGGGCCCAGCTAGGAAAATGCCTTCTGTAGACTACAGAAGGACCTGGGATTATTTAAATATCTCTGATTGTGAAGAAGCACAGAGCCTTATATTTAAAAAGAAGAGGAATTTATTAGAATTTGAGAGAAAGCTGATTACAGATGAATGCAGAGAAGGGAATGTTAAGAAGATTAAGGATGCCATGTCGAAGCCCCCTTTTCCACAGGGATATTCTAATACTGACACCATCCCAATCAGTAGTACCCAAAGGCTATCCTTACCTCGCTGCGCCTCTCCTGCTAAAGAGTAAACTCAGGCATTGGCCAAAGGTAACAATAAATATTAAAACCTTTATTATCAATGTTTGATAACAGCATGAAACATTTATATTTATGTATTATTTCATTTTCTGGAAAGATGCAGGTGGTTTTATAGACGCTACTGGTAGGTCATTTTTAAAAAGAAGATCTAATTATCTTCTTACCAATTTCCCTTTGTTAGAGCTGAGCAGAGTGTACTAAACAAAGACTGCCCTGGAAGAAGGGCTGAGTAATTCTTGCTTACAGCTACATAATTTGTTCTGAATCAAGGTCGACAGTATAGAGGCTGTTGTGTTTTGCCTCTTGCTTAATTTTCTATTTAACTTCCTTCACAATCTTTCCGCGATTTAGAAACAAATGTGTGCAGACATTTTGGCAATTACAAAAGCCATTTTCAAATGATAGAAAGCATTAACACGAGAGCTAAGACATTAAGAATTCCTTCGGCGTGGATGTAGTGAGACCTTGTTCCTTATGTAAATGTCTTTGTGTAATTTGAAAATAAAGAGAAACTGGAGCCCTCCATCTGCCACACTTGTCTATATCAACATAATTATGCTAGTCACTTAACATATTTTGTTATGATAAATGTTGGTCATACACAAATATTTAAAAAATGTGTACTACCATGAAATTAAGGGGAAAAAAAAAATCCCACTTGTATTTGTAATCCTAAATACCTTTCTGAGCCTGAAAATGTGGCCAGATCTTAGAGCCTGGTTTTGGGGTACAACACACCTGCATTTGAATTCCCACTCATCACTTACTACCTGGGTGATTCTGGGCATCATACCTTTGGAGACTTAATTTCCTGCCCATAGAATTGAGATAATGGCATCTACCTTCCTGCGTGACTGTGAAGATTAAATACGATAAAGTTTATAGAGGCTCTTAGCGTGTTTGGCGGATGGCAATCTGCTTGTTAAATGGTAGGTGTTTTGTAACTACTGACAGTACTTTTGCTTGTGAGTTTTAGAGGTGAAAATAATAAATTACACTTGTTCTGTACATATAATTATTCTGTCAGGTCTTTAAAAGTTGCATTTTTGTATAATAGGGTATCTAGCTTCTTGCAAGTGTCCAATTATTACATATTTTTTTAAAGTGAAGAATTTAGTCTCTCAAAAATTCCAGTTTTTTTGAAGATGTGGCATCAAAGAGCTACAGAAAGATACAGTTTTAGAGTATACTCTGTGTGTGTGTGTGTGTGTGTGTGTGTGTGTGTGACTTCCAACCAGCTCTTCTTATATTATGTTTAAGTGTTTTTGTTCTTACCTGGCTATGCTTCAGTTAAACTCACTGTGGAAAAATTTTAGACACTGGTTCTAATCTGCTTAATAATCTCTCCCCCTGAGTGCCTGGAGGTCTGACACAATGTAAACCATACATGTAATAAATAATTAAGTACATGTCTTTAAAGGAGCTGAAAATAACACTCCTGATAATGACTTCTCAAAGTACAAAGGACCATTCAGCCATCCAGTTGAGACACATGTTAATTAAAAATTGAAAGTCATAAGTAATTGAATATTGATTTAGAGTTCTTGTCCTGAAGGGCATGTTGAGAACTCTGGCAAATTCATATAGGAAAGAAAGCCTTCTGCAGGCATCCAAGGGGAAGACCATGCCTCTAGAAAGCCCTTGTTGAACTGAGTCTGGTTGGTGGTCTTCAAGGCTCTAAGTACTTGCGCTAAAAAAGGACATTTTCCAGAGTTTCTATCTCTAAGCCTTGGTCTTGTGTTTGTATCAAGCACTCAGCGAGGGAGATCAAGTGCTCATTCAAGGATCCTGGGGGCCAACCTGACCATCTGGGTTGGTAGGGGGTGAGGATGTCAGCAGATGAGACGGTGGAAAGTTCGGCAATCAGTGTTTCCATTGCATGGAAAAGTTAGTCATTGTGCTTCTTGAGGCAGAAAGAATATAATTTAAACAACTCAAAATTTCTTCTGATTATAAAAAATGAATTCATTGTTTTAAATTTGGAAAAATCAAGGAAAGCATAAAGAAAATTATTTATAACCTTGCTATGCAGTAGCAATGTCACTTAATGTCTAGTGAGCTTCCTTCTAGTCTTTTTCTTCTCCTTCGCTTATCATTGTTTTATGTAATTTTTAGAGAATAGAATATATGCAGAAAAAATGAGAAAAAAATTGACAGATGCAGATGTTGAGTGATTCTTACATTCAACAAAATTATATTAAGGATATTGAAAAGTAATATATTATCCTCTATTTATAAAATGCCTTTTTCATCCAAACCAAAAAAATGTATCCATGAGTTGCTTGCTTTTTGACATGTGTGAACTAAGGGCAGATATTAGTATGTACTTTTTTTTTTTTTTTTTTGCAACAAGTGTTTGGAAATAGAAACTTCATCCCATGATTCGCATCTCAGAATTCTGTATTGCTTTTTAAATCATCCTTCTTTTTTTTTTTTTTTTTTTTTTTTAGAGAAGGTTATCAGAGAAGAAGTAATTTCAACTTTCAAACAGCTGAACATTCAGGATGAAATATAAAACAAATTTATATAGCATCATGAAGTTCAGTGCTGTTGATGATTGGAAGATTGTGTGTCAGCAGAATTTTGCATAGTTTAACACGTAGGGGATCTCAAAAGATTATGTTTATTAATTACTTTCTTGTAAAGGTAATTGTATAGAAAAGAAGGGGGAGGATGTTGAGAAGGTTATTGTACATTTTTTCTTTTCTTTCAGTTGATCTGCTAGATTTTGAATTCTATTTAAAAAAAGCAAAAAAGAAAATATTCTTTCTGATCATAGTGCTAACCCACTGCAGGAAAGCAATTCCTTTAAAATAAAACGGTTGTGGATAAAAATTAAAACTCAGTAAAAGGTGCAAAATGAAGACTTCTGAGTCTTGAGTGAATTGCTTGTATGTTTCAGGCTAGCGAAGGTTTTCCAGCTGCACATAGCCTTACTTATTACATTTTTATAACACCCCACATTAGTATGTTTTGTAGGTTTATGTAGAATATAGGGGATATACTCCCATATCCTCTTCTGAGGAAAATATGCTTTCTCAGTATAGGTAAGCCATGTTTAAATTTCTGGTTAAAAGAATCTCCAAAACTTGTCAATTTAATCTCAACAACAAAAGTAATCTTTATTTCAAAACATCTTTAGAATTGGAATTTTTCTGAACTCTTGATTTACTAGAAGCCAAAGTTGGTATGATTTCCCTGAAAACAAAATTTCTCACAAATTGAGCAAGTCAGACTCTGAAATTGCTGAATATCCTGGGATAAAAATGTAAACGATGTGAGGAAAAAACATCTCTTGGGCTCATATTACTTTGGTTTTTAACCACTTCAGTGCTACAAGATCATAATGAAATAATTGTTTCTTACTGAAAATTTGATGTACAGTAAAAAAGTGTTGTTTTCAATAAAAAATAAAGTTCAAAGTGATAAGTGATTTAAGATATAGGATTATTTAAGCTTTTATTTAGACATGCTTAAAATTTGTTTAAACTATCTAATTTTCATTTTATTGTAACTCTAGATGCAATTAATTCTGTAAGAGGATTTTCTTTCATTACATCTATTTTATTTTATATTAACAAATAATAAATATTTGTTAAATACTTGCTATATGCAGGGTGTTGTGATAAGCAATACAGAGTGTGCAAAATAAATAGAATTATCTATTTGGAGAACTTAAGGATTTCCCTAAAGGTACAAGACATTAAAATAGGAAACTATTAGAAACAAAGATATTTATAGTAAAATATTTATCAAATAAACTTCTGATAAGTATAATTGAAAATAGCTATGAACTTATAAAAACAATATCTTTAATAAAGTTTTGTCACTTATTAAAAAAAAATCAAAATTTGATAAATTTGTACCTCATATAGGTAGCAAAACTATAGATATAGGTGTGTACATGTACCTAGTATTGAGAAGGGATACATAAATATATATACATATGAGTGTGTGTGTATATATATATCTGTATCTCTATGAGTATATCTATAGCTAAATGTATGCATAAAATATCAATGACTAAAAGGAAGAGTTAATCAGAAGAAAACAAGTTTAAATCCTGGGGCGTCTTCACTAAAATTCAATTAGGCATGAACTCTGTGAAACTATAGCAGAAAGCTTAAGGAAAAAAGAAGCAGAAATGGAATACCAAAAATGTAGTAGAAAGAAGCTAGGTAAGAGACAGTGGAAAGTAAAAAGCAGCCAGGTAAGAGAAAGAAAGTTTGCATCAATTTAAAGTCTCTGTCAGCAGGTGAAAACTTCATTGATGATGAACAGAGTGAATGCTCATAATATGGGGTAAGAGGCAAAGGGTTGAAAATGATGAGAGAGAAAAGAGGTTTGAAGGGTGATGTCTAGAAATGAAAGCCAAGAAGTATTTCCAATGAAAACAGTGAGATTATTTAAGTATGTCTAAGATGTACTAAGAAAGACCAGTTACATGAACATATTTTGGCAAATAACTTTTTCTTTAATTAAAAGATTAAACAAAAAGTACTTTGTATGTATATAAGGAGAAAAAGGTGAAATATAAAAATCAGAGTGATTTCGGTCTTCTTTTCTTTAATATCAAAGATCAGAAGACAGTGTAATAGCATCCACAGTTTTGAGGGAAAAAGACTTTGATGCTCAAATTTTATACCCAGACAAGTATACATGCCTAAGTGCTCCAAATTTTACTACTCCTTTGCCTATCTTGAAAACAACTGCTTACATCAGTCACGAGGTAGATGAAGCAAAATGAAGACTTTAAAGATGGAGACTTTGTGCTATAAAAAAAAGAAGGCAGTGAATCTCAAAGATATTTAGATATAGAATTTGGAATAAATACTTTTAAATTTTGGGATAAAGCTCAAGGCCAATACAAATCTAACTTTCAAAAAAGATATAAAAGGTAAAGATTATTCCATGGCAGTAATCTGGTAACTGGTGGAAGTGTGAGATGGAAGAAATGAGGCTACTGGTAAAAGCACGTTAAAATCTTATTTGAGGGAGATGCAAAAGTTAGGGAAAAATGTCACGTTAAAAAAATATAGATGCAAAAGCAAGTATTATGGTAATAAAATAGATCAATTATAATTTCAAATGAATAGGTAAAATTTTTTCAGATTGTGTTAAAACACTAGATCTAAGAATATATTACTTGTAAACCCTCCAAAGAGGTTTTAAGTAAAGGATGAAAAAAAAAGTTTACAGAAAGAAAGAGGTGGCAGTGATAACTTTGAATTTATTAAAATACAAGACAAGTAGAATTGGGTAGAACAAGGAAGATCAATATTTATTACTAAAAGAGAAATTTCACAAGCATGATACATTTTGGGGTTCAAAATACAGGAAAAATTAAGTATAAGAAACATTATTTTGGAGGCTTTACTTCTCTCAGCTTTAGATAACTCAAGTAGATATAATCACTACAATTGAACTAAGGTGAACTTTAGAAAAAATACTACCAATAGAGAATATACTTTCTTTTAAGTGTCCAGGGAATATTTTAAAACAGCACTCCCCAACGTTTTTGGCAACAGGGACCGGTTTTGTGGAAGACAATTTTTCCACTGACAGGGATTGGCGGACATGGGGCAGAGATGGTTTTGGGATGAATCTGTTTCACCTCAGATCACCAGACACTAGATTCTCATAAGGAGCATGCACCCTAAATCCCTCACATGCTCAGTTCACAATAGGGTTCGTCCTCCTATGAGAATCTAATTTCCGTGACTGATCATGATTTCATCTAAGTAAAATGTGGGTGCTTATTGTGAATAATGTATGAAAATAAGGGTTATATTGAAGGCAGTAGAATTAGGAGATTTACTGCTGTTTTAAAGAATTTCAATGTGCTATTTTTAAATTTAAAAGAATGGGAATTTACAGAGAGTTGAAGACAAAGACACTTTCATATTTCTGAACTCTCTGATGAACTTTTTTTTTTTTTTTGGTTGGAAAACTATCATTGAGATAAAAGCCAGGTGAGAGTAAAATCAACAAAGCCCCATTTCCTATACTTTGCTTGTCTGGGTTTGGAGCAATGGGTTTCAAAATTTAGTTTATACCGTCCATGAAAAAAAAAAACAACATTGAAAAACTAGGTAGTCCATTATACATATTATTTAGGTTGAAATCTATAATTTTGTTTTGTATTAATGTAAAAAGTAGAATAGTTGTAATTTCTGATTCATTATAGATGTTAACAATTTTAAAGTAAATGGGTTAGATTTTCTTAAATGTAATCCAGTGGAATCAAAATAGTTTAGCTCAATCCAGCAATTCCACTTCTGGGCGTATATCCTAAGGGCTTGAAATCAGTATATTGAAAAGACATCTGTACTCTCCCATTGATTGCATTATTTATAATAGCCAAAATATGGAATCAATCTAAGTGTCCATCAAAGGATGGATGGATAAAAATGGAGGGTATAAATACAAAATGGAATACTATTCAGCCTTAAAAAAGAAGGACATCCTATCATTTACAACACAGACCAACCTGGAGGACATCATGCTATGTGAAATAAGCCAGGCACAGATAAACAAAAAACACGTGTTTTTACTTATATGTGGAATCTAAAACAATTGAATTCATGGAAGCAGAGGGTAGAATGGTGGTTACCAGAGGCTGGGGGATGGGAGAAATAGGGAGACGTTTGTCAAAGGCTACAAAATTTCAGTCAGATAGGAGAAATAAATGATAAATACTTAAGGTGATGAATGTGTTAGTTAGCTTTATTCAATCATTCCACACTGTATATATATATATCATAACTTTACTGTGTACCTCACAATTATATACGATTATAATTTGTCAAAGAAAAACACCCCCAAATAAGTTAGTCCAAGTGGTTCTTGAAATGTGGTCCATAGACCCCTGGGATTCTCGAGACCCCCTCAGGTTATCTTCCAGGTCAGTGTTATTTTTATAGTGGTAATAAGCTAGGTAGCTATTTGCCTTTTTTTCATGGGATTGGTATTTGTACTAATGATGCAAAAGCAATGGCGAATAAAACTGCTGGTGTCTTTACCTGAATCAAGACAGTGGCACTCAACTGTGCCAGTTATTAATCAATACATACTTCACTACTGAGCAATGGTTATTTAATTTTTTAAAGCCAGTTGCACTAAAGAACATTCTTTAATTTTATTAAATCTTGGCCCTCCAGTATATATCTTTCAGATATTCTTTGTGATCACATGGGAAATACACATAGTTATTTTCAGAAAAAGTATTTGTGCAATTGTTTCAGTTAAAGCTGAACTAACTAGTTTTTTTTTTTCTTCATGGAGCCCCATCTTTACCTGAAGAAACTATTGACAGACAAACTACAATTATTTAGACTTGGACTTTTGTGAAAAATTTTTCAAAAATGAATCAAGTGAATCTGTTAAGAAAAACAACTGACAGTATTTGTTATTGGCGGTACAATTCAAGCTTTCACATAAAACTTAAAGTTTGGAAAATTTGTATTTGTCACTGGAAACATGGAAGTTTCCCAATACTTCAAGACTTTTCTGATGAAATTAGTGGTGATAACAAACGTGAATTTTTGATATTGTGTAATGAAATGTGTCAACATTTGGAAGATCTAATTAACTGAGTGAACTCATATTTTCCGAATGGTCAATACATGATGTTACAAAATTATGCATAGACTTTTCAAAGAATTCATTTAAAGCACAAGACAGGCCGGGGCACAGCGGCTCATGCCTGTAATCTTAGCACTTTGGGGGGCCAAGGCGGGCAGATCCCTGAGCTCAGGAGTTCAAGATTAGCCTGGGCAGTATGGTGAGACCTCATCTCTACAAAAAATTAGCTGGGTGTGGTAGTGTGTGCCAGTAGTCCCAGCTGCTTGGGGGGCTGAGGCAGCAGGATCACTTGAGCCTGGGGGGTCAAGGCTGCAGTGAGCTGAGAGTACACCACTGCACTCCAACCTGGGTAACAAAGTAAGACCCTGTCTCAAAACAAAAAAACAACACAAAGCACAAGTTAGATTAATGGATTTTAATGTAACAGAGCATAAAACCTTCATTGATATGGCTTCAGATTCCACATTGCAAATAACCTTTAAGATATTACTTAGTTTTTATTTTATTTTTTATATATTTAGAGGGTACAAGTGCACATTTCTTACATGCATACATGGTGTAGTGGTGAAGTCTGGACCTTTAGTGTATCCATTGCCTGAATAGTGAACATTGTACCCAACAGGTAATTTTTCAACCCTCAGCCACCCTCAACCCACCCACCTTTTCTAGTCTCCAATGTCTAATATTCTACTTTCTTACCACTTGTTGAGTTTTGGTGTTGTGTCAAAGAAGAACATCTGCAATGATATGAAAAGGCTATTAAAATGCTCCTCCCTTTTCCAGCTATTTATTAATATTTTTGAGGAACTAGATTTTCTTTATATACTTCAACCAAATGGCTTATCACAATGGGTTAAATGCAGAAGCAGATATGAGAATGTAGCAATCTTCTAAGCCAGATGCATTAAAGACATTCACAAAAGATTTAAAATATTGTCACTTTTCTTTCTAACTTGTTTTGGTTTTAAAAATGTCATTATTTTAAATAGAACAAAATTTATATTAATATGAATGGTTTGTTATTTTTAAATGAATTAATACTTAAAAATTTTCCTTGAATTTTAAAAATGGTAAATGTTTTAAAAGGCTGATGTTAAAGGCATTCTTTGGTTTGAATTATCACTACACTATTATTGGTGCATCATTGATCAAATTGATCAACAAAAGTTAAATAGAATAAGATCTAGTGTTTGGCAGCACAACAAAGTAACTATAGTTAACAATAACTTATTGTGTATTTCACAATAGCTAGAAGCAAAATCTTGAAATGTTCTCAACACAAAGAAATGGTAAATGTTTGAGGTGATGGATATTCCAATTACCCAGATTTAATAATTACATGTTGTGTGTATGTATCAAAATATCACAGGTACCTGACAAATATGTACAACTATTATGTATTCATACAAATTTAACAAATAAAATGAGAGTATTGTGAAGAAAACAGTATAAATACATCTCACATTTTGATAATTATTAATTATGAAGAGCAAATTTTTATTGAAATTATATCTCTTCAGAAGATGTATGTCCCTGTTTTTCCTTCAATTAGTTCATGGGTCTATGGATAAATGTCACATTTGCTGAATGAGACAAGATTCAAGCAAAATTAACATTAAAGAAAGAGAAGTTTTTGGTGCAGAGTTTTAAAAAGCTGTGTTAATCAGTGCTTTTGTATTTGGATCCACAACATCTTCCTGTTGAGTTAATTTAAATTAAGTAACTGCATTGGGGGAATAAATATGTGATTAGAGAAATGGTTGAGAACAAGCTGGAGACATGTCTTAGAAAAAATTGAGTATACCTCTATGCTGTTCAACATTCATTTGGAAAGGTAATGACAGTGCTTCATGAATTTGAATACACTGCAAGAAAATGGAATCCTGACATGTGTTTTTTCTACGCAAGATGTAATGTTAAGCTGTCAGAGGTCATTGTGAAACTTTTCACCACTTTGAAAACATGCAAAACATCAACTGTAAAGCAGACCAATATCTTGATTAACAGAAACAGAAATTTACTAGACACCAATATCTCAAATTGTCCCTCTGCCACAGCAAAGATTACACTTTTTAAAGGCAATGCACCATAATTAGATTCAGAATGGGTAAGAGGTAGGCCTTTCTTTTGTAAACAGGGCAAAAGACAATTGTATTAGGTTGATGCAAACGTAATTGCAGTTTTTGCCATTAAAAGTAATGGCATTTTAATGACAAAAACAGCAATTACAATTTGCACAAACCTAATACAAGGAAGTGGGAAATGAGAATAGGTGTGATACACTGGCCATGCCTTGCTCTTAAGCAGAGCAGTTTTGGAGAGTATGTGTGAAATATGTGGGTCTGGGAACTGACTACCTTAAAACTAAAAGAAACTGCAACATTATTCTTCTAAACATGTCCTGCGGAATCTAAATATCAAAGCAATTTGTTAATCATTAATATCCATTTAAAAGAATTCATGAAAAAGCTCTTCTTTTATAGTTGAAACATCATTATTTCTCTTTTCACTTAAATTCATCTTTGATCCTTTATGTTTGAAAGCTTTTTATTAATCACTGCAATAAAAGTGCCTTCCACTGGGGAGTACTTGTACTCCTATTTGAAGACTTCCATCTTAGAAGTTCATAGTAGGAATGTGAGCTATACCTAGGGAGACATCTGGTTCTCCTGATGCCTTCTTGAAGGCTGCCAAACATTGCAATGGGATTCGTTAGTTTTGCTTTTATTTTTGGTGAGTTTCTTACTTTAGAATGAAGGCCAACTAAGGACTACTTATACTTTCTGCAAATTCCCTTGACTTCGATTTGTAGTTGAAATATCGAAGGCAAGTTTGTTTTCCTCTTCTACTTTAAGGGAGGGCAATAGATATGGATTCAACTTATTCATCAATAGATTAATCTCAGCAGGAATAATATTAAGAGGTTAGTAGAGACTATCTTGATTTGAGGCTCCTTTAACCCCAAATACCTCCCTGTTCAGAGCCTTGGTGCCTAAAATTCTCCCCAAATTGACACATCGTCTTAGACTAGCAATCGCATTATGAGTTTGTTTACTATGTTGCCTTTCTCTACCAATGAAGGGATGGGGTTAAAATAATCCAGGACAACCAGGTGTGAAAAAAGTGCTGAAGGAAGAGAGAAGCTTAGAGCAAATGTAGCTGGAAAGTTTAAGAAGGGAGGGGAGGCCAAACACAAAGCAACCTGACTTCATGATTTGCCTCAAACTAACTTTGAAACCATTTATTAGCAATGAAAAGGCCTAGTTTTAGAGTCAAATTTCTATGGGGGAGGATAATGCAGAGGGGAAGTAAGAGACAATTGATTAAACACCCCAGGAAATTTTGGATGTGACTCCAAATACCTGAAAACCAAATTCAGGTAAGCTTTTATGTCAACATATTTGAACAGTTTTATATTTTAATACATTAACAATGTCTTGAATTCCTTATGTTTTATAATGAAACCTTTGAAAGGGAACTGTGTGGATTGTGGTTAGAGACAAAACCAAATTCACCATTTGACCTTAAGAGCTTCCCATCTCCATTGATTTGCCACCTTTTTAAAAGGTAGAAAGCCAGTGCAAGATGAAAATCTTTAACAATAATTTTCTCCTGAGGGGCACATTTTCACGTATCCCAATCTTCTTCTTCTTTTTTTTTTTTTTTTTTTATAAATCCTAATTTTAAAAAATTGACATATAATAAAGGTACAGATTTATGGGATGTATTGCAATGCTTTGATACATACAATATATAGTGATCCAATCAAAGTAATTAGCATATCCATCATCTCGAGCATTTATCATTTCTTTGTGCTGGGAACATTCAATATCCTCCTTCTGGTTATTTGACCAGCCATTTTTATTGTTTGTATGAAAAATGTATGCCATATAGAATATGTGTACACAGATACTGCTTTGAAGGCAAGCACAGGTTCTCAATGGCTAAGCCTATGGTGAAATTTATTTCAGTTCATGGTAGAGTGAGTGGTGACCAAAAAAGACCATCAGATCCACATATGTCTAGAGATTCTCTTAAGTGAACTGGGTCACACATAAAGTTATTTTTGGCTACAATATTAAACTCAGAGAGTTTTAGAGGTATAAGGAAAGTTAGCTATTTGTTAGCATTATCAATATTTCTTATTTTTATAAAATAGAAATGTGCAATTGTAAAATTACATCATATATTGGATGTCATTTAAATATATTAATATTGAATATAATAAAATTAGATTATAATTGAATTTGTGTATAAAAAATTTAAAAATTTAAAAATGGTCGAGCGCATAGAGGATTTTGGAGTTTTGGGTCTGAATCCTGGCTGTGCCACCTGCTTTGGAATATCAACACGTTACTTAACTTTTTTATGACTCAATTTTCTTATCTGTAGAATGGAAACAATATAAACACTTCCTAGAGACGTTATAAAGATTAAATAACATAATACGAGTGAAGCACTTAGCACAGTATCTGATACTATACGTATTTAATACATATTATCTAAATTATGATTTTTATTTATATACTAAAAATAAGAAATCTTTTTTTTGAGATAATGTGGAGTACTCAAGTAATGAAGTATATGGGAAAGTAATTTGGAGATAGACTCAAATGCTTTATCTTTTTAATTGGTGCCTATTTCAAAGGTAAAGAAATACATATATATTACGTTATGCCTAAATAAATGTGTCAGTATGAACTAGAGGCTTGGTTATGTTTAACGGACTGATATGTATTAACCTGATTATGACGATGTAGTTACTGTGCTGGAACAAGTCCAGGACTCACTGAGAGAAAATTAAATCTTAAGGTGCCAGGTTTTCAACTCATATAATATACAGTGACAAAACCTCCCTGGTATATTAATACCTAAAGGTTTTAAAAAATTTAATATGAATCCATCTTCTTTTCATTTTTAAAATATAAGCCAGGGACAATATTATAATAGCTCTTCATAGAATACTACATTGTAAAGACTTTTTGTAAATGTCCACAGGCGTCCTTAGATGAGAATGAATGTATTTGAATAAAACCAGTAATCTGAAGGTAATTAAAGTAGTTTTGTAAGGTGCAATAAACATCCATTGTTGGGTCTACAGAGCATTAGTTTATGCTATTGTGAAGAAGATGTCTTTTTAGTCCCCGAGCTGTTTTGAAAAATTTCAGAGGCCACAGGTCTGAAAAAAACAAGGACAAGATAATGACTGAAGACACAATTAATCCTGGTGCCATGGCATAGTACAAACTGTTACAACAATTTTTTTTTTAAAAAAAGCTGTGCAGGGGTTATAAAAAGAAAAGTTAATGCATAGTCTTTAAAAAAATAAAAAGCTTAAATGTAGAGTGCTGAATGGGTGGAATAAACAATAGTTGAGAAACTAAAATAGCATAAGAAAAGACATTATGGTATAAAGAAAGGGCAAATGAATTTAAAATGTGTGTAGAAAATACGAAATCAAATGTGTGATGTGTATATAAAGGTGAGATTGCATTTAGGTAAACACTTTTGTTTCTTTAGGGGTGACCTCAGTTAGTGTTTAGTTCAGATTTCAAAAGCTTGTGCAAAATGTGACATGTTTCTAACTCAAAATTTTTGCCCACCATGTAAAGGAGCTGCACGTTACAAGAAACCTGGAAGAAACTGCTTGTGTAGACTCTGAAGGTCAGCTTTTATCTGGCAGCAGCTTCTTATTACTTTCGGCTCTTTCACATTTCCTTCACAATGATCTATGTTTATGAGAATAAACAATAATAAACAAGACTCTTCTGGGACTGACTCTTACCCTGGTGGCTTCTAAAATATGATACCTGATGTTGGAAGTTTAATTTCAACTTTTAAATACGAAATATTCAGCTTCTCCACTCTGAAGCTGAATGCCCAAGCAGAGAGATTTCAACTGTGTCTGCTGCCTGCTCTTTTTCCTGCAAAACAGATTCAGTCAGCATTTTAAGGAAAAACTCATTTTTTATCAGTGGCCATTTCACACAGAATTTTAAAATAAAACAATGGACTATTCAGTTAGCCCCAGTGACCTCTTCCAGATTCCAGGGTGGATATTTAATGCCTGTTATTTGAACCTACTCTGACTTCAGATGAGTAAGAAACATCTCGTGCTTCCCTAAGTTAGGGTGGAGGCATTCGTTGGAGCTGAACATGGTTAAAACAATTCTTCAATTTGTATGAAGTAGATGTATTCATCCAAGTCAAGTATCTTTCCCCATTCTCACCCCAATCATGTGCAATGTTTTACACATGGAAACAGTTGCATTGATTCACATATCTTGTGGCATTTCTTTCCTTATTTATCTGCATAAAGGTCATAGAATCCTCCATGATTCCTTTTAGGCTGGGCACAGTGGTGAATTATAGAGCCTCTGCAGAATCAGACATTGGTCTTACTGCAAACAAGGATTCTTCATCTGAATGATTTACAGTTTGAAAACTCCATTTGCGGCCAGGCGCAGTGGCTCATGCCTGTAATCCCAGCACTTTGCGGGGCCGAGGTGGGTGGATCACAAGGTCAGGAGTTCGAGACCAGCCTCGCCAATATGGTGAAAACCTATCTCTACTGGGAAAAAAAAAAAAAAAATTAGCCAGGCATGGTGGCAGGCACCTGTAGTCCCAGCTACTTGAGAGGCTGAGGCAGGAGAATCACTTGAACTCGGGAGGCGGAAGTTATAGTGAGCCAAGATTGCACCACTGCATCCAGCCTGGGCAACAAAGTAAGACTCCATCTCAAAAAAAAAAAAAAAAAAAGCTCCATTTGTATCATGCAATTAAAACCTTTTTACACATAATACTTACACTTTACAAAGTGAGTCTCTATGGTTTCTCAGTCATAAGGAATTTTTCATCAAAATAGCACTGAATCTGAGCTGAAGTCCAATATTCACGTCCCCTTGGAATAGAGTTGCCAGATTTAGCAACAGACAGACAGAAAAACAAATACAAAACAATAATAAAACAAAATGTGCAGTTAAATCTGAATATTGGGTAAATAATATATTTTTTTTAGTGTTAGTGTGTACCATACAATAGTGGAAACATAGATATACTAAAAATATTCAGTTTATCCAAAATTCAAATTTAACTAGGCATCCTGTATTTCATCTGGCAATCCTATCTTGGAACCATTATGGATAACAGGAAAGATTGTGTTTTACAGCTAAAGTAATTGAGGCCCAAAAGGGAAAAAAGGTTTTCTTCAGTATTTCAATGAACTGCTGTGTTTTGGTTATTTTACTGTATGGTACTTCTCAGGCACAGCTGAGAGGAGGCAAGATTGTCAAGGGCACTTTCAGATGTTCTTGTTCTCTCTGAGAAGACATTTTCCCCTCAGTTTTCTGTTCTTGGCCTGCCATATCTTTCACGAAAGTACTTATTCAGACAACGCCCAGTTGGAAAGGCTCCATTACCTTATTTTCTCATTGTGGGTTGATTATCGATTTACTGGCTTATTTACTTCTCCCTTGTGAAGTGAATCTAGATTGGTGGAATTTCAGGCATAATTTGTGATAAGTGAGAGAAAAAATTGGATGTTGGGATGTGGGTTCTCACAACGTTATTAAATTGGGACAAATTCCAGTAGGTCCTAAATATTAATTGCATCAACCTGTAGCTTATTGCTGTACACAAAGTCACTTGGCAAGCTTAACAAAATGTAGACAAATAACATGTTTGTATCTCAGTTCCCTGCTCCCGAGTAACTTGGGATGAAGGGTTAGAATATATACTCTACCCTTGCTATTTTGTCATATAAAATTTTCAAATACAACAAAGTTGAGAGAATCATACAAGGAACACTCATATACTGGCTACCTAGAGGCTACAACTAACATTTTGCTACATTTAGTTTATCACATATCTTTTCATCGTTCCATCCTTTTATCCATCCATCAGTCCCATCTTTGATACATTTAAAAATAAGTTAAACACGTCAGTACACTTCACTCCTAAACACTTCAGCAGGTATATCATTAATTAGAACTCAAGAATTATTTGTGATTTTTAAGGTGAAAATTACACACAGTGAAAAGTACAAATCTTAAGTGTGCCATTTGGTACATTTTGACAAATATATGTGTATATGTTTATGTATATATACACATATACCTGTGTAACTTACAGATTACACAGATTATATCCATGTAGATATAGAACATTATCATCACCCCAGAAAGTGTCCTTGTGGTCTATTCCAGAATAGGCAACTACCATTCTACTTTTCTTTTCCACCATAGTTTTGCCTATTCTGATCTGCATAGAAATAGAATCACACAATATGTACTCTTGCGTAAGGCTTCCTTCACTCAGCATCATGTTTTTGAGATTCATCCATGTAGTGTGCATCAGTAGTTTCTTTCTTTTGATTGCTGAATAGTATTTAATTTTATAAATATACCACAAAATGTCTAGCCATTCACCTGTTGAGGAACACTTGAGATGTTTCCAATGTTTGACTATTATAAATAAAGCTGCTATGGACATTCTATTATCTGTCTTACCATGGACGTGTGTCTTCCCCCACCCTCTTCTACTCCCTTTTTTCTGTCCCCTCCCTCCAATCCCCACCTCTAGAGTAACCACTCAGGAGTGGAATCAGCCAGGTTTGGGAAGCATTTTACTAGGTTATGTTATTTGGAATATATTGATTATCATATCGACTACCTATTTAGGTTTGTTCTAGGGTACAAATCTAGACTGATTTTAGTTTTTCTCTTGGCTTCTTCTCATTTTGTTCTCAGAACTCACAGGATCCAAATCCTCTCTAAAGTGTTAGAACCAGTCTAGGACACTCTGCATCCCCAGAACATGCTTAGAAAAGTTCCTCATTGTATTCTGGATGTAAGACATCTCTGATAGGATCTTTCTCAGAGTCAGATTACACCATGTGAATGAATGTGGCATTGACTTATTTTTCCATTCACTGAGCATGTATTTAGTAGATGCTATATGCTTTTCCTGAAAATACAAAGATGTATAAAATGTGACCCCTGCATTCAAAGACCTCATAGACTTGTGGGGAAATAGACGAGACAAATGGCCATTTTGATACAATGTGATAAATATTTTGGAAGATGTAAGTATAGGGTGCTGTGGGAGTACCTTAAAAATGCACTTGACCTAAAGTGGAGGGCATCACACAAGACTTTCCAGGGTATATGAAGACTAAATCATGTTGGGAATGGACCCAGGAGGAGTTAAATAGGCAGACAGGAGAGGGAAGTATGTTGTGGGTATAAGGGCTACGGTGAAGTACAGCAGGAAGGAGGTGGGAAGTAGCTGGGAAAGATGCTCAGGTGGTGATAGGTGAGGCTAGAGAGGTGGGAGGCTGATGGTGATGAGTTTTAGATTAAGTTGAAGGGTTTACTCTACGTTATACAAAGTTTCTGTGCACCTATATGTATACACATGAGAAATAGGTCACAGACTGTTAGTTATTTCTGTATCTAGTTTGATAAACTGAAAAGAGCCGCAGTTTAGTGCCTTGAGCAGTTTATTCTTCAAATAAGGTTCACAAAGAGGGTAAGGCATCCCCTTGGTGATGCTGGGTGAGATTTTCTTAAAAAAAAAAAAAGAAAAAAAGAAAATGACTCACTATCAGGCCACATTTGAAGGGAAATTTCAGAATCTTTGCTAGAACTGGGTAACTGCTGACCCTAGCATCCTTACACTAACCTCTCAGGAAATGCAAGATTTATAAGTTGTGGGCTTTTTTTTTTCTTTTGAAATAGGTCTTAATAATTCAAAGAACTTTTTAATGATTTTAAAAGTGCATGTTAAGTACTTGATGGATTGGATCAATTCAGTCTTTGTAGTGCTGTGTGTTGACATCCTCCTCTCTACATATGGAAATTCGACAGATGTACAGAAATGCTACACAGGATGGGATGTTTCTTTATGGCATTTCCTTGTGCATCTCATTGGAGAAAAGAAATGTGTATATGCACTTTATAGTGAGTCATTAACTATAAAAACAAGCTTATTCACAAACCCGCTTTGATCTGGATTTCCTGTGATTTATCTTTGCTGTCCTAGAATGTACTGAATTCCTGATTGTTATTAACTCCCCAAATATTTACATCATTCCAGATAATCAATGCTTATCGCAGTCAATACAGATGTTACAAGACCCTAGGAGAAAGATGGTGTCAGCATAATAACATTTTAATTATTATAGCATGTGTTTTCAACTGTATCTTTTGTTTATAGCATCAGCTAACAAAGCTACTGTAATATCTGGTTCATACAAAGTATTAAAATGATTGAACATATAAGTCATAGCTTTCGCCACCAAACTTAAAGTAATAGTGTGTAACTGCTTGAAGGTACTAATGCTTGTTTAATTAATTTAAATCATGCTGATAAGACTATATTTTCACTTTCTATTCCCCTGAGCTTGCACTCTCTGCAGGGTTACTCAACTGTTAATGTAAAACAAATTTGCTTGTGGATGGTTTAATGATATGAGATATTTGATTTGAACTAACATATCAATTTTGTTAATGGAATCACTAGTTGGGCTGTTGTCAGGGAAACAACTTTTTTGTTTGGTAACATTCTGTTTGGTTTGTAAATTTTATTTACAAGCATTATACACTTCACTTTTGTCTATGCTGAAATACAAAATCCTGGAAAGCACTGTGAAATGTGGGATATATACTTTTCAAACTCTCTCCCATGTATTTCACAGCTGCTACTCCTGCAGAGTTGAAAACTACATTTTGGAGAAAGAATGAGCAAGATCAGATTGCTGGTGTAACACTGTCTAGCTTTTCCTCAGTAATATCTCACCACCTCCTTTGTAAATGGCACAGTTCTGCCAACATGTGTCCACATTCACTCTGTGTATAGGAAGAACTGTGGTTTCATGTCAAAAGGTTGCACCAAAGGCAACAGCACAAAAGTTATGCTGGATGGAGGGTGCAACAGCTGGATCAGCCACATCCACTTCGGTCAACTCAGCTTCACCTGAAAGCTAGATGCACAGGGAGAGTGAGAACTTGGCTCATGGTTAAAAATGAAAGGTCTGACTGTTTTCTCCTGCTTTTTACAATGAATGTTTGCTCTGACACAATAAAATGCCCTTGCCTCTTCCCAGGTGTGAGACTAGGCAAATTGCAAGCTACATTGTCATGGAATAGGAGATGTCACAGAGACTGAGTAATTTTTAATAAAATACTAGAGGATGTATCCGGTAATATCAAAGCTGATGATAGTTATAATGGAAAGAGGCCTGTGATTCTAAAAATCTCTGTCTTTTTTTTTGGTTCTGCTGAAATGAAGGCTTATGGAAAGAGACCATGGCTGAGTTAGTAAATCTGGGTTCTGTGCCCAGTACTTCTGCTGAGACTTCAGGAAAATAGCCATCTCTAGAAAGGAGGGAACTCTAGCACAGAGAAAGAGTATCAGATATGTTCTACTTTCTAGAACTGTGCTCTCCAAGGGCCTAACTTGGCTACACTGTCTTAACCAAGCAAGTTTGTAGAGATTTTTCTTTTTTCAGTTCAAGATACTGAATATGCTGGGCCTTCTCACAAGGACTCGTGCAAGAAGATCTAGGGTCAGTGAAGAATATCATATGGGGTCTCAATTTTAAAAACAGGATAGAGAATATAAATCAGCACTAACTGCTTCCTCATGAGAACATTTTATTATGGTAATGCAAGAAAGTCTGTGAAATGCTAAATGTCCATGGAGGCATGTGGTAGCCTCTCAAAGTCTTAATGAACGCTTGATAATTTTATCTAATTCATGTCATTGACTTAAAGTAAAACTAAAAAAAAATTCTGGAAAAAATGGGTAGAGAATTTACTTAAAAAAAAGAAGACAAAATCCTTCAGAGAAACAATAACACTCTCCACATTCTTCCTACCAGGTCATCCTGTTCCTTAAAACATCATCATCACTCAATTCCTTTGATTGTCTTATAAGTATTACATGATAATTTCATTTCTAAGAGTTTTGCCATCTTTAAAATTTTGTTTTTAATTTCAATAGCTTTAGTGGTACAAGTGGTTTTGGTTACATGGATGAATTATATAGTGAAGAAGTCTGAGATTTTAGTTCACCCATCACCCAAGAAGTGTACATGGTGCCCAATACATAGTTTTTTATCCTTCATTTTCCACCCTCTTCTCAGTCTCCAACATCCATCATACCACTCTGTATGCCTTTGTGAACCCATAGTTTAGCTCCCACTTATAAGTGAGAACATATGGTATTTGGTTTTCTATACCTGAATTACTTCACTTAGAATAATGGCCTCCAGCTCCATCCAGGTTGCTGCAAAAGACAACATTGCATTCTGTTTTTGTGGCTGAGTACTATTCCAGGGTGTCTATATAGCACATTTTTTTAATGCTATCATCGGTTGATGGGCACTTAGGTTGGCTCTATATCTTTGCAATTGTGAATTGTGCTGTGATAAAATATGCGTACAGTTGTCTTTTTGGTATAATGGTTTCTTTTCCCTTGGGTAGATAGCCAGTAGTGGGATCGCTGGATCAAATGGTAGATCTACTTTGAGTTCTTTGAGAAATCCCCATACTGTTTCCATAGAGGTTATACTAATTTACTTTCCCACTAGTAATGTATAGGTTTTCCTTTTTCACCACATCCACGCCAACATCTATTGTTTTTTGACTTTTTAATAATTGGCCATCTTTTAAATCACTTATTTGTTCAACTTTTGAGCTTCCACAGATGAACAGATAAACAGATAATTATTATAAAACGTGGGAAGTAAAAGAGGTAGGCATGAGATATCACTGAGAGTTAGAGATCACATATCTAAACCAGTTTGGAGCAGAAGTCTCAAGGAAGTCTTCCTGGGAGATTGTCGGTTTTGCTGGAGGACAAATGGACTAAGGGGTGAAAAGAAATAAGGCTGCTTTTGTGGGCATGGCCATATATCAGTGTATGAGCTTTTTTAATGGCATCCATTTATAGAGATTTTTATAGACATAAAACTAAAATGCAAATACATTTTAAGGATTATATACATGTTACAATGAAAGGAAAAAGTTATGATTGTTTGACAGAATTGAAATCCAAATATATAAGGTAACTGAAAGGTTCTTTTGGTATTAATCTTCATTTTGTAGAACAACATTGGTGTATACCATTTAGATTATTACTCACTGCTTCTGTTTATATTAGAAAAGTGATTCAACAATCAAAGGAATCCAGGGTGTGTGAGTCATTTCTTTTTTTCTTTTTAAAAAATGTAGCTATGCTTGGAGAATCAATTAAAAAAAAATCAATGCACGTAGAAATGCTGTTTTTCTTCAATATCTATTTTGAACCAGTTATGAGAATTTACTAAATTTTTATTATTTTAAATTATGTTAATTTTGAATTAATACTACATTAGTACTTGGGGCAATTTTAAAAAAATGAATAATAGTATTAATGATAAATTCATTGAAAATGATTTATTTTCATTAATTTAAAATGATTACAATTTCATATATTAAAGTTAGATCCTCCAGGGCATGAATCCCAAATACACAAACTAGTTTCTTCCAAATACTAAATGTGCATTATTGAACTATTTCTTAATTTAAACTTTTCTCTAACTCAAATGTACCTTTCAATTTATTAATACTTTGTTCATTTCTCTTGAGCTCCAGGCCTCAAGCAGTCCTGCCTCAGACTCTCAAAGTGCTGGGATTATAGGAATGAGCCACTGTGGCCTGGCTAGAAAGGGATATTTTCTAAAATATAAACACCCTCACTCAATCATCACTCAAATACCCTCACTCGATTAGTTATTTAATTAAATTTATTTAATTGTTAAACCATTTCTGAAACTCTTTTTGAGAAAACCATAGCGTTAATGGGTATCCACAGATGTTACTGAAGTAAAAGTTTCTGTAGTCATATACATGTGGAAACTCTGGGATAAACAAGTTTTCTTTTTGTAGAATTTTCCATAGTTTTAAAAATGCAAATGTGCATCATGAAACTATATGTGAAGACTATGCTAGGCATTACATTCTAAGCTTATTCAACCAAGGAAATGGTTTTTGACCAACTTTGCAGTACTAATGTTTCAAGGTCTTATTGGTCTAGTTCCTCTGTCATCACAGACGATCGAAATAATGGTCTATTTTTATGGATCTGAAAGAATAGGCAGGGGATATAGAATGGGAGACAATTCTGAGTAAGAAGGAAGGGAAAAGTACTCAAATTCTCTAGAGTACATAAAACCAAAATAAGCATTCAACTATTTTATTCCCAAATCTTTTAAATCCTGCTTTTCTTAATGATTTTATATTGTACTATAATGATACGCTTGTTTATACATATTTGAAGTAGAATAAAAAAATGCTTAATAAATGATCAATCCAGTGTGCTGTTATTCAAGATAGAAACTTTACATTAAGATATATCCACAAACACATATGTATACATTGTGAATTATGAATAATTTGGATTAATATAACATTTTTGCCTATAGTTCTCATAGCAAAGATATATATATATATTTATATTTATATATATATATATATTTTGACACAGAGTCTTATTCTGTCACCCAGGGTGGAGAGCAGTTGCGTGATCTCGGCTAACTGCAACCTCCACTTCCTGGGTTCAAGTGGTTCTCCTGTCTCAGCCTCCCAAGTAGCTAGGACTATAGGCATGCACCACCATGCTCGGCTAATTTTGTATTTTTAGTGGAGACAAGGTTTCACTATATTGGCCAGGCTGGTCTCCAACTTCCGACCTCAAGTGATCTGCCCACCTTGGCCTCCCAAAGTGCTGGGATTATAGGCATGAGTCACTGGGGCCAGCTCAAAGATACCTTTATTCCCTGTTTCTGGGCCTGGTTTCTCCTTTCCCTGTCTGGTGACAGTAAGTATCTTCAACTGTTTAGAATACCAAAGGATTGAAAAATAATTTAGAAAATATGGGATTTCAATTCTTAAGCTTTGGTTTGTTAAATGGAAAGAAAGTTCCAAACAGCCAGTCATTTTCATCAAGTGGACACTGCTGACCCAGAAGCTAGTGGTTATATATGTTGAAAAAATCCCCAGATGTTCAGCTAACCATGGCAGCGTTGACTTTGTATTTTTGCATTAGATCATAACTTTTTTTCAGAGTGGCTTAGAATTGAACTTTTGTTTTGAACAATCAATAGATATGTTAATTCCCAAATTCCATTATTTGCTTCCTAGTGCTAAGAAATAATTATTTTATGGTGGCATACTTTCATGGTTTTTGTTCGCTCCATCTTTATGGTTAGTTAGGGATAAAACCATTTCTTATCACTTAAAATGCCACATATATCTAACAATCTCAACTGTTTTGCTTCGACATTGTGAAATAAAACCCACATTTTTTGGAATTACACACCAAACTATTATAAAAGTGAAGTGTTAGAAATCAATTCAAATGTTAAATACAAAGGACATTCTTGGCTCATTAAGTAAAAATATCTCATTTAATGAGCAGGAAGGCACTGGAGCACACTGAACCCTGACACAAAGCAAATTATTTAAGTGATAAATTATATTTTATGGGGAGTGTAAAAGTTAATAATACTCAGGGGCATGGTAATAAATGCAGAGGTGTAACTAACTTCATTGACTGCTTTACTTACAAACATGCCATATGTACTTAGTTACTTGAGCTGATCATAAAAACACAGAACAGAAACCATAGAGAGATTAATACAGCTGCCTTAGTACAATTATTTTTCAGTGCATCTTTTACTTAGTCTTTTAAGAGATTTCTTTTTTTTCTCCTTTCTGTCATTTGCAACATTCTGCTTCCTTCATTTTTGTTTTCACTTTTGGTCAAGTATTTGACCTTGTAGCAGTTAAAGCTGCAGTCTGCGCCTTATCTCTCAGCAAGCCTCATAAAATCAGCCATGCGTTCATCCTCTCTGGTGCCCCACAAATGACCTCAGACCTCACTTCAAGAGGACCAACATGTCCTGTGAAGAAATGGGCGGGTTAGCTTTTGTGTTGGCACCTCCCTAGCTCTCTTTTCTTTTTTTTTCTTTTCTTTTTTCTTTTCTTTTTTTTTTTTTTGAGACAGAATCTCACTCTGTTGCCAGCGATCTTGGCTCACTGCGACCTCTGCCTCCTGGGTTCAAGCGATTCTCCTGCCTCAGCCTCCCAAGCAGCTGGGATTACAGGCATGCATCACCAGGTCTGGATAATTTTTGTATTTTTAAAAGAGACAGGGTTTTGCCATGTTGTCCAGGCTGGTCTCAAACTCCTGACCTCAGGTCATCTACCTGCCTCGGCCTCCCAAAGTGCTGGGATTACAGGCGTGAGCCTCTGTGCCCGGCCCTTAGCTTTTTCTTAAGCAAACGTTTCTCTGTAATGTGGAGTAGATCCATAAACAAATGTGGGCAATAACCTCTGTCCATGCTTTACTAAGATGCACAGAGATCTGTTCACCAAGTGGTCTCCACACAGCAGGAGGGCAGGAAGAATTGCAGCAAATGTCTAGATAATTACAGGTACAGGCTGAGAGTGAAAAAGGAAGGGAACTGCCTTCTTCTTCTTCTTCTTTTTTTTTTTTTTAATTTAAATGATACTTTTTTTTTTTTTCTGCCTTTGACTCTGCTTTAAAATAAAAATGTTTCATCTTTTTACTTGACCCCTGCCTGGTCTGGGATTACGAAGAAATTCTAATGACATGTAATTTTGCTTCTGTTGAGGTTAATTCTAGACAAAAATATAGTTTATTGATGCTACCCGAATGAGTTTTCCCCCTGGTTTTGGAAAATAATATAGTTTTGGATCTTTTCTTTTGAGTTGGGGTCTCACTATGTTGCCCAGGCTAGTCTCAAACTTCTCAGCTCAAGTGATCTGCCCATCTCAGCCTCCCAAGTAGCTAGGACTATAGGTGCCTATAGGTGCCATTGTGCCTGCCTAGACCCTTTATTCAAAGCTGATTATAGTTTGTGGGACTACTTTGAGATTTTTTGCAGAGTGGCAAGTAGCAAATTCCTTTAATACTGAAGCAAAAACACCGTTGTAAGTACAATGGTGTTTTACACCTCTGAGCTTTGATATTCTGTTTACTCCGGCTGGCTACTCTTCTTTTTTGTCCATTCAGCAAACTCCAACTGACACTTCAAACCCAGCTTAGAGGTGGACTCTTCTGACCATTTTCTTCTTCTCCCTCTTCAGATTGAGTTATTCTTTCATGTTACTTGTTTTTCATGTTTGTAATAATGCATTCTTTTCTTATAATTTATCTATTTATATTTCCAGTTATGCTATAAGATTCATGTATATTTCATCACATTCAGTTGCTTTTCAGAATTTGGTTCTCCATTTTTTTAATGGATGGTCTTCTTTGTTTTAAAAAAAAATGTAATTTATGTCTCTAGAAATTATCACTATTTTTCCATCCATCACTATTGGTCACTGTCTGTGCTACAACAGATGTTGAATATCCAACTGTAACCAAGACAGGGTTTCTGTACTTTACACATATTTACTGAATTGAATTATTGATATTAAGAGTTTGTGTCAGGTTACTTTATATGTAGCAGGGAACTGAAAGTGGAGACAATCACAAAGGAGGAGGATAGTTGGAAAATGGAGAAAGGTTTGCGTGGAAAATCCAGCCAGGACTGGAAGGCTGAGCTGAGCGGCCTCACAACACTGCAGTGAGTGCCAAGAATTGCTGTAGTTTTGTAGAAAACTGTTACTATTTCTTACAGGTTGTTTTCTAGAGACATAAATTACATTTTTTTTTTAAATCAAAGAAGACCATCCATTAAAAAATGGAGAACCAAATTCTGAAAAACAACTGGATGTGATGAAATATATGTGAGATATGAATTGGTTATCTTAAGAGGATGACATTCATTAGACTGGGTTCACATTTCAGATAGTTACTAACAGGAACTGGATTTATTGTTTAAGATTTTTAAGAGTATCTTTTTTTTTGGCCTGGATTATAATAATCTTTAAAAGCAAATAGGATTCATTTTGGTAGAATAACCTGATCCTTTCAAAGTAATAATTAATCTACCACCTGGTTGCTAATCCCATCTCTACTACATAATTGGACAATTTCACTCCTTTGGGAGTTACTGAACTCTAAAATAGGCATAGAGTATCTACCTCAGATGTTGTCATGTAGTCTAGATGGGATGATGTTGGTAGTATGTTTGGCAGAGCTTGGTATCAGAATTATTACCACAGCTTAATGACAAAATACTTTGTACATAACTTTTCCCATATGCTGTATATACTTTTGTTTTTGCTTACAGTGTTCATTTGCCTTTGAAGAAGCATGTGTCTTCTATTCTCAGCTCACTGGAGCTGATATGTCCCTTGGCCACCATGGTGAACACATCACAAAGCCAACCTATTGCGAGTGAACACAGAATCTGTCCGGGACTTGAGTGTGTGAAGTGTTCCCTTTAGCTGGAGCCACTGATGACCATTTTTTTT
This sequence comes from Mandrillus leucophaeus, assembly GCF_000951045.1. Taxonomy (NCBI): domain Eukaryota; kingdom Metazoa; phylum Chordata; class Mammalia; order Primates; family Cercopithecidae; genus Mandrillus; species Mandrillus leucophaeus. The sequence goes on from NW_012104031.1 coordinate 6,961,435, forward strand.
CACTTCATACAGAGGATCTGCCTTAGAAATTTGCCGTTACAAAGATAGCAGAACCAACTGTTGTAGAGAGAGATTGTAGGTGACATTGAGCACCTGGATCCAGTCCTTACTGAAGCTAGAGCTAGAGGCTAGAATCATCTTTGTATTTTTCAATCTGTGAACTCTGATTAAACTAGTTTTTTTTTTAATGATTTACAAATGGAAGAGTTCCAACTACTTGTGATTTCATTAGGGTAATTTATAATAGAGTATTAGCAGCAATTGACCCCACCCCACACAAATGCTTATTGATTATGGGACTGTTTGACTTCTCCCCATTTAATGTTAATTAATAAGTCTATCTTTAGCAAATATCCTCTTTCAAGTTAAATTAGAGTTAGAATCCTTAATGAAAATAAAATTAAGCTATTATCAGTGATGATTTGTCTAGAATAAGGTATTAACAATTAGATTGTGTAGCTTAAAAAAAAACCACATTAAAACACATACTCATGTGCTTACCAGACTTCTCCTGGGAAGTTGCTTTAGGGAAGGGACTGTGTCTTACTTCAATACATCTAGCTCTGGGCACAGTGCCTGCCATATCACAGGTGGTTACTGAACACTTGTTGATTTTAACTGACTTGCTTACCTCATAGGTGGAGGACAGGCTGGCGGGCTGGCCTGCCTTCCTCCCTCCCTTCCTTCCTTCCTTCCTTCCTTCCTTCCTTCCTTCCTTCCTTTTTTGAGGAAAAATTTAAAAATCTGAAAAAGTACAAAGCTTTATATAATAAGCACCTATATGTCCACCTCACATTAACAATAATGTTTTGTCCTGTTTGTTTCCAGCTTTAAAATATCTTCCTCCTTTGACCTTCCCCATCATTTTTGTCACACCCTCTCTTCTAGGCAACCACTGTCATCACTTTACAATGTATCCTTCCTGCTTTTTCCTATAACTTTACACACCCATACACATCTGCTAACTATATATATCACTGCTTTATGTGTGTGGTTAATAAGCTACATTAATGGTATCTTGCTGTATACATTGTCCAACGTGTATTTTTCAGTTAACACTGTGCTTTAGTGATCTATCCATTTTGATACCTTTTAACTTCAATATAATATTTAATTGAATTAATTCACTACATTTCTTTATCTTTTGATGGACACAATCACTTCTTTGTATGTAAAGATTTTATAGAAATCTGCTTTTTCAAGCAAAGTCACTATACTGTGTTTAAAATTAATACTAAATGCAATTTAAATTTTCAAATAGAATCACTGGGAATTAATTAGAAAAAATTAAACGGAACTTCTGTATGGTCTTTTTAAAATCAAATGTAGGTTTTTAATTCTGCTTCTCTGATGCATCTGTACTAAAACAGGTATGTCTTTTCCTATTCTTTCTTTTAAAATGCTTGTCTTTGACTCATGAAAAAATGACATGACCATTTGCTCTAGGCTCATTGACCTCTTTGTTGTTTTATGAATACTCAAGCACATCTGAGGTCAGAGCCTTTGCTCCTGCTGTCCCCTCTGTCTGCAGTGCATCCCCAGATCTCCACATGGCAGCCTGTTAAACTCCTAATGGAATCTATTCAAATGTCACCATCTGAGTGAGGCCTCTCTGACTCCCCCATTTAAAGTTGTACTCTTCTCTCATTGGCACTCCTGAATCCTCTTTTTTTGCTGTCTTTTTCTCTACAACATGTAATTACTTTCTCTCATACTACATATTCTAATTTTTAAATTTGTTTATTGTTTATCTTCTCAGTGAGGCTGAGGCTCCATGAAAGTAGAAATTTTATCTGTTTTATTTTTCCCATTGCTGTATCCCAGTGTCTAGAACAATGAATGGCAAACATAATGCTCGATAGTGTGTTGAATGGATAAATAAAAGGCAGGAAATATGAAAAATATAGAAAGTATGATGTAGAAGAAAGAAAAGAACTCAATTTTATATCTCATAAATAACAGTTCGTTAGATTGACTTTTAATGGTTTTAGAGATATAGGTTTTACTTAGTTGAGATCATGTAGCATATAAAAATTTTGAGCTGAGGCGGGAGGATCACGAGCTCAGGAGGTGGAGACCATCCTGGCGAACACGGTGAAATCCCATTCCTACAAAACAAAACAGACCCCCAAAATAAGTCTGTCTCTTATACACATCTAGATGTGTATAAGAGACAGGATTGTAGGTGACATTGAGCACCTGGATCCAGTCCTTACTGAAGCTAGAGCTAGAGGCTAGAATCATCTTTGTATTTTTCAATCTGTGAACTCTGATTAAACTAGTTTTTTTTTTAATGATTTACAAATGGAAGAGTTCCAACTACTTGTGATTTCATTAGGGTAATTTATAATAGAGTATTAGCAGCAATTGACCCCACCCCACACAAATGCTTATTGATTATGGGACTGTTTGACTTCTCCCCATTTAATGTTAATTAATAAGTCTATCTTTAGCAAATATCCTCTTTCAAGTTAAATTAGAGTTAGAATCCTTAATGAAAATAAAATTAAGCTATTATCAGTGATGATTTGTCTAGAATAAGGTATTAACAATTAGATTGTGTAGCTTAAAAAAAAACCACATTAAAACACATACTCATGTGCTTACCAGACTTCTCCTGGGAAGTTGCTTTAGGGAAGGGACTGTGTCTTACTTCAATACATCTAGCTCTGGGCACAGTGCCTGCCATATCACAGGTGGTTACTGAACACTTGTTGATTTTAACTGACTTGCTTACCTCATAGGTGGAGGACAGGCTGGCGGGCTGGCCTGCCTTCCTCCCTCCCTTCCTTCCTTCCTTCCTTCCTTCCTTCCTTCCTTCCTTCCTTTTTTGAGGAAAAATTTAAAAATCTGAAAAAGTACAAAGCTTTATATAATAAGCACCTATATGTCCACCTCACATTAACAATAATGTTTTGTCCTGTTTGTTTCCAGCTTTAAAATATCTTCCTCCTTTGACCTTCCCCATCATTTTTGTCACACCCTCTCTTCTAGGCAACCACTGTCATCACTTTACAATGTATCCTTCCTGCTTTTTCCTATAACTTTACACACCCATACACATCTGCTAACTATATATATCACTGCTTTATGTGTGTGGTTAATAAGCTACATTAATGGTATCTTGCTGTATACATTGTCCAACGTGTATTTTTCAGTTAACACTGTGCTTTAGTGATCTATCCATTTTGATACCTTTTAACTTCAATATAATATTTAATTGAATTAATTCACTACATTTCTTTATCTTTTGATGGACACAATCACTTCTTTGTATGTAAAGATTTTATAGAAATCTGCTTTTTCAAGCAAAGTCACTATACTGTGTTTAAAATTAATACTAAATGCAATTTAAATTTTCAAATAGAATCACTGGGAATTAATTAGAAAAAATTAAACGGAACTTCTGTATGGTCTTTTTAAAATCAAATGTAGGTTTTTAATTCTGCTTCTCTGATGCATCTGTACTAAAACAGGTATGTCTTTTCCTATTCTTTCTTTTAAAATGCTTGTCTTTGACTCATGAAAAAATGACATGACCATTTGCTCTAGGCTCATTGACCTCTTTGTTGTTTTATGAATACTCAAGCACATCTGAGGTCAGAGCCTTTGCTCCTGCTGTCCCCTCTGTCTGCAGTGCATCCCCAGATCTCCACATGGCAGCCTGTTAAACTCCTAATGGAATCTATTCAAATGTCACCATCTGAGTGAGGCCTCTCTGACTCCCCCATTTAAAGTTGTACTCTTCTCTCATTGGCACTCCTGAATCCTCTTTTTTTGCTGTCTTTTTCTCTACAACATGTAATTACTTTCTCTCATACTACATATTCTAATTTTTAAATTTGTTTATTGTTTATCTTCTCAGTGAGGCTGAGGCTCCATGAAAGTAGAAATTTTATCTGTTTTATTTTTCCCATTGCTGTATCCCAGTGTCTAGAACAATGAATGGCAAAAATAATGCTCGATAGTGTGTTGAATGGATAAATAAAAGGCAGGAAATATGAAAAATATAGAAAGTATGATGTAGAAGAAAGAAAAGAACTCAATTTTATATCTCATAAATAACAGTTCGTTAGATTGACTTTTAATGGTTTTAGAGATATAGGTTTTACTTAGTTGAGATCATGTAGCATATAAAAATTTTGAGCTGAGGCGGGAGGATCACGAGCTCAGGAGGTGGAGACCATCCTGGCGAACACGGTGAAATCCCATTCCTACAAAAATACAAAAAAACAAAACAAAACAAAACAAAACAAAACAAAAATAACTTAGCTGGGCGTGGTGGTGGGCACCTGTAGTCCCAGCTACTTGGGAGGCTGATGCAGGAGAATGGCGTGAACCCGGAAGGCAGAGCTTGCAGTGAGCCGAGATCGTGACACTGCACCTCCAGACTGGGCGACAGAGTGAGACTCTGTCTCAAAAAACAAAGCAAAACAAACAAACAAACAAAAATTGAACCACGTCAGCTGAATATTTTAAGCAGTTCTAAAATTATTGAACTTTGTTGAAAGCATCATATTCTCTCATATGGATATACTGTAGGCTATATACTACCAATCTCTGTTGATTGGAATTTAAGCCATTTAAAATTATGGATTTTGTCAATGACATTGTTATGAGTCTCATTCATAAACTTTCACTTGTGTATTTTAGTTTTAAAAAGAATGTATTTGTAGAACTACTGAATTTGAGTGAATGATATATATTGCTAGGTTTTTTCTCCCAAAGAGATTGTATCAGATTACTCTCCTATCCATGCTACATGAAAATATTCATTTAATTTCATTCTAATTATTTTCAAATAAAACTACTATTTTGATAGGGAAAAAGTAGTTTTCTTGTTTTATTTTGCCTTTCTTTGGCACATAAGTCAAACAAGAAGAGAAAACATTTTAGAAGATTGGAATAAAGAACTGATTTGTGGGCGTAAGGAGTATGAAGTGCCAATGAAATATCCAAGTAGAGGTGTTGAATAAGCAATAGAATACATGAACGTGGGCCTCAGAAGATAAATTTGCACTGGATTTACACATTTAGAAGATATTGACATATGTATAATACATAATGGCAAGGAAGTAGATTAGAAGGTCTAGAAAGAGATTGGAGAATGAGAAGAAGAAACCTTAGAACTGAATCTGGAGAAACTCCAACCATTAAATTAATGAGAGAAAGCAAAGCGGTGTGAGGGGAAAAGGCCAAAGGGTTAGGAGAAAAGCTAAGAGGATGTGATGTCGAGAAATCCAAAAGAAGACTGTTTAAAAGAGGAGGAAGTGGTCAACTATCAATTGCTGTTAAAAAGGTTGGGAATCATGAGCCCGTAGCATTTAACAACACAGAGGTCATTGGCCACCCAGAGGATGCTGTTGTGCCTCACCCAGATTCCCTTTACCAGGCAGTTGCATCTATGCTTCTGATACTTTGAATGTTGTTTGTGAAAGGCTCACAATAGCTATCTTTTCTAAAGAATTGTCCTTGTCCAAATGAGGGAAGTGCGTTCCCACCCCCACCTGCACAGTGTACTGGTAAATGTTTAAAAACCAGCTTTCTGGGAAAAAATTATTTTGTTTCTATCTATTTATTTCCTTCTTCCCTTCCCTTCCCCTTCCTTTTCCCCTTCCCCTTCCCTATTCCCTTCTTTCCTTCTTCCCTTCCTCCCTTCTTCCTTTTATTATAAATGTTACTGGTATAAAGGTTGTATAGTATACAATTTACCAATAATAATAAATTATCAAATACTTTATCGAAATTATATATAGCCAGTTGATTCGCATAGAATGCTCTCCCCTTCTCCCAAACTCTTATGTTCATAGCCTACTGATATATTCAATTGGTGAACAAAGTTCTTACACAAATCCTGGTTGATACTTTTGTTTATGTTAATGAGTAGTATAAAATGAAACAACATGATATATGTCAGAATTTTACTCATTCATTAATGATCTGAATAACTTTGCTGAAGCAGATAATGTTTTTAAATACCTACGAGAGTATTTCCTTAATTTTTTTGTGCTATTCACAATGTAATTAGTTTAGTAACATTTTCTCCATCACCTTTTAAAGGCTAGATAGATGAATAATAAAACAATAAACAAAACCCCAATTTGTAGTGTTTGTCAATGTTTGTAGCATAAATACCCTCATTATGTTTAATTTCAAGCTACCAATGTGGTATCACTAAATCTGGAGTTAGAGAAACTCACTGGTGCATGACACACCATTATATGGAATTTTTACCTATAGAATACAATAGATGTAATTAACCTCAAGAACATGAGTAAAATATAATAAAATAGGAAGTGATGAGTTTTGAGTATCTATTACCTATGTTTTTATATACTTTATTTAATTGTACATTTATGTACCTGTAATTTAATTTCTAATAATGGCTATATTTAACAGGCAGCTTGCAAAATTTTGAGAAATGTAAAAATTGGCTCTTGCTGGCAGTACAAGTCAGTTTCAGTATACTACTCTTGTCCATTCCATTCTCTCTGTTTTCTACAACCAATGCGTGACTTTTATGGGTAGAAAAGTTTACCTCTCTTGCCTCTGTATGGCGATTCATAGAACTCTCTCTGGATTTGGCTGAAGCTCATCTCCAGTTGATAAGACATTCTTGCTTAGATTATTTTCTTCTCTGCCGTATTGTGTTTCTCTCACTCCCTTCTCTTGAGAGCATTCCATGAATAAACCATTTGTAGAAAAATACTCAACTCAGGCTCTACTTCTGGAGGGAATCCATCCAAGATATCATCTTATTAGGAATAGTTTTGGTAGGGTAGAAATCTAACTGAGAGAGTGAGGAGTGAATCCTAAAGTGAAAGTGAGGAAATGGAGACAGCTAGAGGACACAAATTATTTGAGAAGAGCAAAAACAGGTGAACGAGAAACTCTAGAGAATGTGGTAGAACTACAAAGCTGATTGATGTTGCTGGACCATGAAGATTAGAAGCTCTGTGAATGCAGGGACCTTGTCTTTTTATTCTCTACTGAAAGCCAGTGCCCAAAATAGTGGACATCCCAGAATAGTACTTATTAAATGAATGAATGAATGAATAAATAAATAAATAAATAAATAACACATAGTCAGATGGAGTAACACAAGTTTATGTATTTTTGATCTAACATATTCAAAGTGAGTTCTTCAATGTAAAGTCAATCAAAACTGGGAGGAACCATCATTCATATTTACCTATATATTTAGTTTTTTTGACACTCTTTATTTCTTTGTGTAAAGCTAAGTTTCCATCATTTTCTTTCTACCTGAACAACTTCCTTTAACATTTCTGACAATGCAGGTCTGCTGATATAAAATTTTCTCATCTATTGCTTATCTCAATACATATTTATTTATTTATTTTTGAGATAGAGTTTTGCTCTTGTCGCCCAGGCTGGAGTGCAGTGGCGTGATCTCGGCTCACTGCAACCTCTGCTTCCTGGGTTCCAGCGTTTCTCTTGCCTCAGCTTCCTGAGTAGCTGGGATTGCAGGCACCCACCATCACACCCAGCTCCTTTTTGTATTTTTAATAGAGACGGGATTTCACCATGTTGAGACTGGTCTTGAACTCCTGACCTCAGGTGATCCACCCACCTCAGCCTCCCAAAGTGCTGGGATTACAAGCATGAGCTACTGTGCCCAGCCTACATCATAATTTAGCCTTTTTTAATAATAGGAAAATATGTTTATGGTTTAATAAAAAATTACAGACTATTAAAATGTTTCCATTATTGTTATTAAACCTATAAATGTACAGAAAAAGATTTTATATAAAAACATAATTGTAGTAATCTTTAGATGAGAGGATTATGGCTAATTTTTTACTTTGTATTGCTTATCTAAATTGTTTCATTTTTTCATGTTCTTCTTTATTGTTTGTTTTTTGTTGTTGAGTTTTAGAAGTTCTTTATATATTGATATTAATCCCTCATGAAACATGTGATTTGCAAATATTTTTTCCTATTCATTAGGTTTTTTTTCTCTTTCTTGATAGTACTCATTTATGCACAAAAGTTCTTAATTTTGATGAAGTCCAATGTATCTATTTTTTCCTTTTGTTGCCTGTACTTTTGATGTCAGATCCATGAAATTATTGCCAAATTCAGTGTCATAAAGATTTTCTCCATAGCCTTCATTTTTTAAAGTTATTTTTTTCTGGACATTGAATTTTAGATTGTCTTCCTGAAAAAAAATCCACTACTGTAAATACATTTTTCCATTGTCCTCTAGCTTGCATTATTTATAATGAGAAGAGTGAGATTATTTTTATCTTTGTTCCCCTATGTGTAATATGTCTTTGTCTCTGCTTTTAAGATATTCCCTTATCACTGGCTTTCAGCAGTTTGATTATGATATACCTTCGTGTGTTTGTTTGTTTACCCTGCTTGAGGTTCATTGAGATTTTTGAGCCTGTGGATTTATAATATTCATCAAATTTGGAAAAATTTCTTTCATTATTCCCCCATACATTTTCTGTGTCTTTCCTTCCTTTTCTAATTGTATATGGGCATACCCCAGGAGATAGTGCGGATTTGATTCAAGACCACCGCAATAAAGTTGATATTCCAATAAAGCAAATCACACAAACTTTTTGGTTTCCCAGTGCATATAAAAGTTATGTTTATACCATAATATAGTCTATTAAGTATATAATAGTATTATGTCTAAAAATGATATATCTATCTTAATGAAAAAATACTTTATTGCTAAAATATGCTAAGAGTTATCCAAGCCTTCAGAAAGTCATAATCTTTTTGGTGGTGGAGAGTCTTGCTTCGATGTTCATGGCAACTGACTGGTCAGGGTAGTGGCTCCTGAAGGTTTGGGTGGCTGTGGCAATTTTTAAAAATAAGACAAAAATGAAGTTTTCCACATTGTTGACTCCTTCTTTCACCATAGATTTCTCTGTAGCATGCAATGCTGCTTTATAACATTTTACTCATAGTAGAACTTCTTTCATTATTGGAGTCAATCCTCTCAAACCCTGCTGCTGCTTTATCAACTAAGTGTATGGAATCTTCTAAACTCTTTGTTGTTATTTCAACAATGTTCACAGCCTTTTCACCAGGAGTAGGCTCCTTCACAAGAAACCCTAAGACACTTTGCTCCATAAGATACCATAAGAAACAATTCCTCATCCATTCAAATTTTATCATGAGATTGCAGCAATTCCGTCTCATCTTCAGGCTCTACTTCTAGTTCTCTTGCTGTTTCCACCACATTTGCAGTGACTTCCTACACTGAAGTCTTGAACTCCTCAAAGTCATCCATGAGGATTGGAATCAACTTCTTTCAAACTCCCGTTACTGTTGATCTTTTGACCTCCTATGAATCACAGATGTTCTTAATGACATCTAGAATGATGAATTCTTTCTAGAAGGTTTTCAATTAACTTTGCCTAGATCCATCAGACAAATCACTATCTATGGCAACTATAGTCTTACAAAGTGTATTTCCTAAATAATAAGATTTGATAGTTGAAATTACTCCTTGATTCATGGGTTACAGAATGGATTTTGTGTTCGCAGACACGAAAACAACACTAATCTCCATCAAAGCTCTTGGATGTCCAGGTGCATGGTTAATAAGCAGTAATATTTTGAAAGAATTCTTTTTTTCTGAGAAGTAGATCTCAACAGTGGACTGAAGATATTCAGTAAACCAAGCTGTAAACAGATGTGCTGTCATCCAGACTTTGTTGTTCCATTTATAGAGCACAGGCGGAGTAGATTTAGCATAGTTCTTAAGAGCCCTGGGATTTTCAGAATGGTAAATGAGAACTGGCTTCACTTTACAGTCACCAGCTGCATTAGCCCTGAACAAGAGAGTCAGGTTGTCCTTTTAAGCTTTGAAGCCAAACATTGACTTCTCCTCTATAGTTATGAAAGTCCTAGATGATGTCTTTCTTCAAGAGAAGGCTGTTTTGTTTATGTTAAAAATCTGTTGTTTAGTGTGACCACTTTCATCAAGTATCTTAGCTAGATCTTATGGATAACTTGCTGTAGCTTATACATCAGCACTTGCTGCTTGTTTTATGTTATAGAGGCACCTTCTTTCCTTAAACTTTATGAACCAACCTCTGCTAGCTTCAAACATTTCTTCTGCAGCTTCCTCACCTCTCTCAGCCTTCACAGAATTGAAGAGAGTTAGGGCCTTGCTCTGGATTAGGTTTTGGCTTAATGGGATTTTTTTTGGCTGGATGAATCATCTATCCAGACCACTCAAACTTTATCCATCTCAGCAATGAGGCTGTTTTGCTTTCTTATCATTCATGTGTTACTGACGTAGCACTTTTAATTTCCTTCAAGGACTTCTCCTTTGCATTCACAACTTGGCTAATTGGCGTAATAGGTTTAGCTTTTGGCCTATCCTGGTTTTCAACATGCCTTCCTCACTAAGCTTAATCATTTCTAGCTTTTGATTTAAAGTGGGAGGTATGGGGCTCTTCTTTTCAACTGAACATTTAGACATCATTGTAGGGATATCAGTTGGCCTAGTTTCAATATTGTTTTGTCTCAGGGAACAGGAAAGTCTAAAAAGAGGGAGAGATGGAGAATAGCTTGTCTGTGAAACAGTCAGAACACACACATTTATCAATTAAATTTGATGTCTTATATGGGTGCAGTTTGTGGTGCACAAACCACTTAGAAAGTAACATAAAATAGTCACTGATCACAAATTGTAACAGATATAATAATAATGAAAACATCTGAAATATTGTGAGATGTATCAAAATGTGACATGGAGACAAGATGTGAGCACATGCCTTTGGAAAAGTGTGGGGTCACTTTTGACCTCCTATGACACTTTTTACCGCAAACTTGACCTCAAGTATGACCTCCAATAGACATACTTGACAAGGGATTGCCACAGATCTTCAATTTGTAAAAAACATAATATTTGCAAAGCACAAAAAAGTACAACAAAATGAGTTATGCCTAAATACATTAGACGACTTAATATAATACGATTCCACAGGTCATTGAGGCATAGTTAAGTATTTCTCCAGTCTTATTTTTTTCTGTGACATAGTTTGGATAGAATTTACCTCTGTATCTTTAAATTCATTAATCTTTTCTTCTGCAGTGTTTAATCTTCTGTTTAATTTATGTAATTTTTCAATTTAGATATTTTAATTTTCAGCACTTTAAGGTTTATCTAGTTCTCTCTTATATCTTCCATTTCTCTCTTAATTATATACTTTTAAACATGTTGTTTTAAACATGTTTTCTTTTAAATCCTAGGACATATTTATAATAGTTGCTTTAATGTCCTTGTCTGCTGATTTCATCATCTCTGTCATTTGAGGGTCTGCTTTTATTGACTGATATCTCTCCTGGTTATAGATTATAACTTTTTGCATCATTATATCTCTAGTTATTTCTTAAAATGCTGGACACAATAAATGTTGTTTATTTAATTTTGTGTCTTGTTTTAAAGAATGTTAAATTTTGCTTTGGCAGATTATCACAGTTCAGCTTGATTCTTTTGCTGTTCTGTGCCCTTAAAACTCCAGCCACATCAGCCTTTCTGAACTCTATTTTCTGTCACCTCAACTCTGCAATACCACTATGATCTGCTTGAGTTCCCCCTTTCTGCATTACAATTCAAAAAGAATACCTAGATAGAAATCCGGGGCAATCATAGGGCTTATCATTTTTGTGTCTCTTCTCTTAGGGACACAGCCTTATGTTTTTTTGCTGTCCAATGTCTGAAAACAGTTGTCTTGTGTATTTTGTGCAATTTTCTATTTTTTTTGTTTTTTGTTTTTTACAGTGGAAAGGTAACTCCTGTTCCAGTTACTCCGTCATGACTTGAAGCAGAAAAGGAATTTTCAATTTGGAAAATATAAATTACTTGAGAAGATCCTCAAACTGCCATGGTTAATCTGCATATTGAAGAGTTATTTTAGACATATAAATTATTGTTTTTGTTTTATACATTTCTATGTCCACTTACTAGGGATTACATTGTCTTTCTATATGCATGTAGAATCAGGTATTCATTCCAGCTTCTTATCTTCCACCTTTCTTCCTTATTAGATTTTCTTGGGCTCTGTGTTAATCCTCATATTTAGCTGCAATAAAAGTTCTCTTCTGTATTTGAATAGCATGTTAATATTATTCTACAACCTTTGTTATGTAAACTCCTTTGCTACTGAAGTGTACTGCCATTTAGCATTCTACACATTTGTGTGCTCTTTCTGTGTACTAGGTTTGATTGTCCTTAAGTTTTCACCTTATGCTATATTTTGTTCTTGGCTGACTGCCCTCTGAGGAGTCTTAAGTTTGATTCCATCCATGATCAGAAGGCAGGAGCCTCAGCCTTTACTACTAATATTATTCTGTTTGAAGGTCTTCAAAGTATAATGGGAAAAAACAAGAGCACTGAAGCTGGATAGATGTAGGTTTCAATTATATATACATCACTTAATAGCTGTGTGACTTTTGGAGAATTATACTCTAAACATCAGTTTTCTACTCTGTTAAATGGTATTTATTCTACCCACTTCATAAGGTTACCATGAATACATACTAGATGTTTAATAAATGCTAGTTCTCTTCTGCTTCCCCTTAAATTGTACATCTGGTTATGCCAACAGGTATACTTTCTCCAGCCTTATGGGCTAGTAGGTGCTTAGGTCTTCTTAGCTACTTTGATCATATACTGATTCTTACTCTTCTGCAAGTTTTAAAATTTCTCTGTGATTCCATTGAGTCTGTTAATATGGTGGACATAACAATTTACCATTAAGTGAAGTCTATTTACATTTCCAAAAGAAAAGTCACCCAAGTTTTTGGATCCCATTTGGAAGCTGGACCCCAGAAAACCTAGGCAGACCCTTTGTTCACTCAGTTTTTCTCTTTTATTTCTACATTTTTTTTTTTGCATTGCATAAATTCTACTACCCTCATAAGTATGGTTCTCGAACTACATGCTGAGATTGGTGGTAAAATAACAAAGCAAAACAATTTAACTGTTTCACACCCTGCAAGAAACTCAGGCTTCAAGGAGCTGGAAGAGTAGAACTACACAGTGTTCCTTGGTTAAGAGTGAGGATGGCTTATACCAAAAAAAAAAAAAAAAAAAGATGAGGTTTCATACCCAGAGATGTAAGCTGGGTCTCTGATTTCAAAGACCCTCAATAATAGTGCAGTCTACTGGAACTTTCTGTGAGGACAGACACATTCTGTATTTGCACTGTCCAATGCAGAAGGCACTAGTCAGCTATTGTGTGACTAGGGTGGCTACTGAGCACTTAAAATATTGCTAGGCTAACTGAGAAACTAAATTTTCAGTTTTATAATTTTAATTAACTTACATTTAAATATCCACATGTGGCTAGTGGGTATCACATTGAACAATGAAGCTTATAGAAATTCTATTCTTATTATAGGAATAACTTGTGAAGGATCAATATAACTACCTATTGATGGTCTGTCCCATCAATCGACTTTCTACTGTAGATTTGAAAATGTTACATGTGAAAAAGGTATTTGGATGGTATATAAAACAAGAAAAAATATTTCGGATATTTTTTCCGAAGGAAAAATAGGAGGAAGTCCTATTAATACATATAGAGTGCCTTGAATTAGAGAAAGAATTCAGGTCATATTGCTTTGTCCCATGAAACTATGGGTGTTCACATTTTTAAGAGTAGTTAATGCCTTCTAAGGATTATTTTGTACTGTGTCACTGATTTTTGTACCTCCATCTTGTCCTATCATTTTTTAGACCTCAAATAAGTATTTTCAGGCTAAATTAAGTTATTGTTAACCACCTAGGAAAAATGGAGAAGATTTGTGATATGCTAAAAAAAAGTTTAGAATGTGTCACCCAAGGGAAAAAGGTCCTCCTTGTCATTGCATTCTTTTTAAAAATCATTTTTTCAAACATTAGGTTGATGCAAAAGTAATTGTGGTTTTTGCCACTGAAAGTAACAGCAAAAATTATGTTATTGAAGTAAAATAATTTCAATAATGTATTTGAATAGAATTGAAGAATATTTTCAATCACTTTCATGCATTATCTCATTTACTATATTAGCCCTATGGGTAAGTGGAGTGGGTGTTACTATTTCTGCTTTACAGATGTGGCTGTTGTGCCTTCAGAGAAGTTAAGTGACTTGCTCTTGGTTACTGAGGATTTGAACCTGAACATTTTTGTTCGTTGTCTTTTCTTTCTTGCCATATGCAAGTTATATTAGTTAATGAGGCCACTTGATTTTTAAAATCGATAACCAGTTCTTTCGGTATCTATGAAACATCATGACTTCAATCTTGTGTGGCCTCATCCTTACAATTTTTGTGCTTCAAATGGGAGAAAGCTTCGATTCATGTCAGTTGTTTAAAATTAATGGTACACTCATATTTTATTTAATAAATATTAATGGTTGGATTTGGCAGAGGGCAGTGGGCTATTTTAGACCTTTACTGTAAAGAGGATCATTAGCACATCCCCAAATTTGATTTCTAGAGTGCTTATCTATCAATATTTCTTAGACACTTCAGTTGGTTCTAATTATGCCTTCTAGTTCACCCTGCAGAACCCCTTTCAGGCAGAGCCGCTTCAGCTAAGTGTATTCCAGAGTGCACTTATTTAGCAATTTTGTCCTTCAGCACAGGTTTGTTCCATCTTTGAGATATAACTTGATTGTTGTTGTTTTTTCTGTCAGCACATGATACAATAGAAATCCTAAATCAATAACACTTTTTATTCCGACACGATGCACAACAGCCTTCTTCACATCGAGGTTTAATGTGTGGTAAATTAATTATCTGGAATGAATACAGGGTCAATGGACCTTGGTATGACCGGGATGTGATGTTAGAGTGTTCCATTTCCTCCTCCACTTCACAGCATGCTTACTGTTTTTTGTGCACGTTGGTTGTGTCATCTTCTGCAATAAACTCCCTAAGAGCAGTTAATGCCCTCTAGGGGGATTGATTGATAGAAAAATATTGCTTTATCATAAATTTGTTAAACATTTTCTGCCTCCAGGCAAAAAATGGGGATACTTTTACTTGTAATACATTCAGTGGCACTATTTTTTAAAGGGAAATTTAATTGAAATTTGGAATTGTCAAAGTGACTAATGCATTTTCTCTTAATTCAGAGTATCTAAAATAACTTGTGCAAATACATGTAGGTTTTATTATCTACTACTTCCTTTTGGAAATGAGAAAAATGGTTTATTTTCTAGAATTCAGTTCAAAAAAGAGAACTCTATCTGCCCCATAATCTAAATGTAGATATGATGCCAGTCCCATTTCCAGTGATATAAAATCAGGTAGGGTAAAGTGGATTTTCCATCAGAAGCAGAGCAATTAAAAAGCAGAAATTCACTAAGTTTTAAAGTACTCAATTTTCTATTTTCTTTAAAATAAGAATAGGAGAGGCAAACTCCATTATAGTTTCGAGGGTAGCTCTGCTATTAGTAGCTATAGAAACAAGGTAACTAGGTAGTGACTAAGAGAGAAAGAGGGACAGAGGGAGGGAGAGAGAAATAGAATATGAATAGGGAAAAGAGAACCCACAAACCTAACTGTAACAGTTAAATGCTCATATGATTTAGGGACTGGTGAATTGGCCAACATCTTTGTCAGTTTGTCAGTACGAACACTTTCTTGTTAATGCCTTCTCTGGGATTTAGGCAGAGAATATAGCACCCAAACAAAATGAATACAATCATCTTCAAAGTAGAGGTAGTAAAGAAAAGAGATACAAATACACAAGCACCAAATTGCAGCAAGCATACTGGGGTCAGCTTCATAATCCTTTTTTTTTTTTTTCAGGGGCCCTTTCCCTGCTGTCACATTTAGGGATGGAGAGTGGAACCAAATACCAAATCTACTTTACTTCCCTTGGCAACAAGGTCAACACCACTTGCAAATCCAACATTCTCTCGTTGCAACTATGTCAAAGGTAGGGAGCTCAGTGGGACACTGAAATCTTACAAGACAGAGAACATTTTCCAAACTCCAGCTTGCCACATGCCCGGTGGAAATGCCTCTGTTCCTAGTTTAAGTTCCCCAGGAATATTTTCAGCTTAGACTTTATCCCCACATCTGTTCTGGATCATCAGAGTGTATTATATTGTTGCTTGATCTTTAGAAACAAATACCCTAACAACCAAGCTGGCTGCACCATGTGGGACAGGATTTTGAGTCAACAGAGTGCGTTTTCTTGCTAGTCAAGAGCCTTAGATGACTGAGCAGGTATAAAATATAGCCTCTGTGCTTCTATTTCTAAGAGATAAGTGATGAGATGCACCAACAGATGATTGGTAAAACCTAAGCTTTCATAAAAGGAAGCCATACATTTTCAATACATCATCGTCTTGGGCTACTTAACAGAATAACAAAGAGGTCAGTGTGTACTAAATAACAACCAATGTACAGAAGCAACCAAGTAATTTCAGCTTGAAATTATATATAGTAAGAGGTAGTATCATGTAATAATGATCAATAACTGGGGTTGACGCATTAGGGCCAGGAGCCAAATCCAGGTAACCACCTACCTGTTTTTGTAAATGAAGTTTTATGGACATAGCTATGCTCATTCTTTGCCATATCGTCTGTCTACTTTCTCACTGCCATGGCAGAATTGAATGGCTGTGATCTGCAGGCTGTATGATCTGCAAAGCTGAAAGTATTTATGATCTAGCCCTTTAACGAAAAAGTCACAGTATCTGTATTTGAATTCTGGCTTCAGCATTTACAGGCTATGGTATCTGGGCCATATTCATTATGCCTCAGTTTCCTAATCTATTAAATAGGTACACTATTAGCATTTGTTTTAGATTACAGTGAAGATTACATGAGATAATGTATACGATCTTAGGAGTCTAGCTGGCATGAAGTGTCAGTCCTCTTCTGCCGATCCCATACTCTGTGACTTCCCAGAAAGGGTTCTAGATCCCTAGTAAAATTATGTTTGCTTTCTGTTATGCAGAAGACAACTTTATTTTTTTCTAAGAATATTATTTGTAGGTACTGATAAAAGAAAAACTTCAGCTGAATGAAATGTAAAGGAGTTTTATTGAGCAATGAAAAATTTGCACAGCGGGCAACCCCCCCCAGAATCACAGCAGATTTCCAGAGACTGCAGCACAGCCACTAGGTGGAAGAAGATTTATAGACAAAAAGGGGAAATGATATACGGAAATTGGAAGTGAGGTACAGAACAGCTGGATTGGTTACAGCTCGGGTTTTGCCTTATTTGAACACAGTTTGAACACTCAACAGTGTAGGAGTGAAGTATGGCCACTGGGATTGGCCAACACTCAGCTATTGTTACAGGTGCATACTACTATGTTAGATTTTCAATTTTGTCTGCCTATTAAGCTAGGTTATGGTTCTTCCACAGAGTCCTTCTCAGGCCATATTTAGTTTGCTTTAACAATACCAAGACTCTAATTTCTTAAACATATACATGTAACCAGCCTGCTCTTATTAGACTGAAGAGGCTACAAGAACAGCAGTCCCATGAGGTTTTCACTTATTATTTTAAATCCTAGGATTCCTCAGATTCGGGCATCAAATTTGCTTAACAAGAAATTTACTCATTTGTTCTCAAAATGCCCTGGTAAGAGTGGCAGGAGCAGGTCTCAATCATTCTACCTGGCAGAGGTACAGGATGAGGCAGGCAGAAGAAATGTGGCAAATGGACTACTCACACTGAGAAAGCCAAGCCCAAGTCTTTGAACTCTTAACTTTGTGTTCTTTCAAACAGAGTAAGAGTCAGTATCCTACCACAATGGAGACCAAGGAATCACAGAGAATAATGTTCAATGCCCCTGGCCAGTTGTACTAGAAAATATTGCCTGGTTGATAAAGTACATCTTCCATGGTTTGACTCCCCTTCCTCTTCCTGGTGCCTCCTCTCATTGCTGCCCTGAGCTGTTTACGGTCCCTTAAGCATTACATCCATCAGATCTGGCTGTCTTTAAAGTGACTCACGTTCCAAATGATCTTTCCTCCCATCACTCCACCAGTCCCATAGCAAAACTCCTCTCAGTTTCCGACCCATCCATATCAAGCCAGAAATTGAGCTGATCAAAGTAACTCCTCCTCAAGGAATATTTGTATTTTACAAGGAGAATGTTTAATGCAAATGAAACTCAAATCAGAGAGGTGTTTCTTAGCAAAGGGACCTTCTTTGTGCCTCTTCCTTTCTCTAGTTAAACTCCTTTCCCCCAAGGCCAGTACTCAACTACTCAGCAATTTGTCACTCCTCTCTTCTGAAAGATTGCCAAATCTTGTACAATCCCAGACTGCATTATAGTGTACTATCTCATTTAAGAATATATCCAAAGCCATCATGTGTATGGTCCACTCTCCCCGTGAATTGATCAAATGTGGTGATACATTCGCTTTAAAGAGTCCTCACTCAAACCCCCAAAAGGCACAGAACTGTACCTAGTACATCTTAAACACATCAGTGTGGCAACTAAATAATATCACATAAAGGGCACAAAGCAATAAATTCTGTACTGGACTTCCTTTCTATTCCCCTGTAGGTTTGGAAATTCCTTGTTTGATAAAGAAGTTAGAGTATGGTTTCTACTGGGAATCTAGAATTTGTGCCCCTTAGGGATCCTTTCAAATATATTGCAATCCAGCCTATCCTAAAAATTTAAACCTCTATCAAGACACTTTTAAGTAATTTCAACTTGTCTTGAGATAAAGGGACTCCATATACTGCTTTTCATAAATTAGCCTGGATGGTGCTAGATACATTATTGATCTAACCTGTTTTTAATAACATCAATGAATACTTGTTAATTGTATTTGAATCCTGAGTTTACAGAGCTCTTTTCTTTCCTAGAATCTTATTTTCTCAAAAGGTCATTGTGTTTTACATAAAACACCACTGTGAGAAGGCTAGAAGTCAGCATCCATTATTGTCAGCATTTTAAAGGAGAGGCTTGGTCCTGAGTGACTGACTTATCTGAGGTCAATCATTTTTCAGATATAGACATGGGATGACAACACCGGCCCCTTCCAGCTCCAAGCAGTTCTTCACTGTAGGACAGGCTACTTCAATGTTGTGTGATCTGGGAGTGCTTCTGCAGCACTGTGCTGTCAATTCACACATGGATCACTTTTCAATAAATCATTTAGTTCAATAACTAAGCCTTGTGGATTTGGTTACAGATGAACCAATTTTACACTGAATGCATCCTTATAGTGAGAGGAAAAGGTCATGGCTCCAAAGGAAGGCGTCCTCATCCTCAATTACCAACTCTGAACAAGTTTCCGACACACTTGCTTCTGTGTGGAGGGCCTTTTTTCTTCACCCAATACATACAACACAGGACAATAGCACCAATGCGAGAGAAGAACACAAAATGCCTGAATTGAGACTCTCTTTGGCATTACGATTAGGCATGAATTACCTGGGCAAGAAGGTGAACATCTTTGATTTTTAAAGACTGGATTAGAAAGGCAGTGTTCTTCAAAAGAGCAACCAGTGCTTGGGAAGGACCCTAGCAGGAATGGTGAGAATAAAGCAACAGTCTAAGATGGTAGGAGTTCTTCTCTGCCTGTTACCTATACCACCTACTAAGAACTTTTATTTCAAAATACATTGGTTTTACCTTTGAGAAAAGAACACAGTTCCTTCAACATTACTCTCTATCTTACACCCCACCTTGTGCCATCTTGAAATGATGCTGAGAAGCAGGGTCCATTTGGTCACCATGTGGCTGCTTGTTGGTTTGTGTGAGTCTGGCATCCCCACGTGGAGTGAGCAGAGTTTAATGGCTGAAATAGATATTTCCCAGTTTGAACCCACTGAAACTTAACTTTTCCTGGGTGTGCTTGGCTTAAGTTGGCAACTACGTAAAATGCAAAATGCAAATAAAAATGTGTTAAAATGGCCTGGAGAGGAAAAAGGAGCTTTTATGGATGGTTCAAATAAGTTTTTTTCTATATATTTAATTTTTTCATTATGTGTTAATGTTGTCCTTACATTTAAGATGCTTTCTTGATGATGAAATTTATTGTGACATACTATGTCACAAGCAAGATGCTTCAAATAAAGAAAACATGCAATAAAAGAATAAAAGAAGGATTTATTTTGAGACAGAAACCAATGGGCAGACTGGTTGCATGGTGTGGTTATCAGGAATGACATGAGATGAGAAGGTGGGTTCTGAGATGATGTAAAAGGAAGAAGAAAATTACTGAAGTTTTGTGAAGAATAGCAACTGGTTCTAAGGAGGAGTGTGTTTGTGAAACATAAATGATAGTTTGGCTGCTGTTCTTATGATTTTGAACACAGTTGTTGGTTTATTTTCCTTACAGTAACTCTGACTGTGATAGTGATTCGGGCCAATGCATCAGTAGCAAGCAAAACAGGAGAAAGAAGGAAGAAAACTCAGAGTGCAGACATGGGATGGCCAATGCCTAATAATTGAAAGATTGTGACCTGAACAAAAACCCTTGGGAGCTTTGGAAATACACATTAGAAGTAAATTTTTTAAAAAGAGAAAGAGAAGAACGTTATAATGTTTGAGAAGTGTTTTCTCAACATTTATAAACTAAATCTTCCCCTTATTCTGCTGTTCTCTCTCTCTCTCTTTTTATTATTCCTATTTTGCAGGTGAGAAAACTGAAATTCTGCGGGCAAAGTAGCTTAACTAAGGTCACAGAGCTGCCCGGTGGTGGAGCAGGAATTCAGGAGGAAATCTGTTTCTGAAACCTTTGATTTTTAAAAACTGAAATAGAAAGGCAGTTTTCTTCAAAAGTGCAGTCAATGCTTGGGAAGGACCCCAGCAGGAATGGTGAGAAGGCAATAGTCTAAGATGGTGGGAGCTCTTCTCTATCCGTAGAAGAAAAGAGCTCTTCTCTTCTATGTAGGTATCTTCATAGATACCTACAGCATCTATGAAGAACTTTTATTCCAAAATGCATTGGTTATACCTTTAGGATAGGAGCACAAAGTACTCTTTTTATAATACCCTCTTGAGGGCAGGGAGGTAGGATTTGAGGGGAGAGGACAGGCACATAACACATACAAGATATGTTATGGGGCAAGATGGAGGGGAAATTAGCCAATTCTAGAGACCATGAGGCTGTGGGCTTCCCAAGGGCAGAGGCTTAAAATGTCTTGGAACTTTTCCAAATTCCCCCAACCCTTGCAAATAAAGCAGTTATTTACAAATGCAGTAGAAATTCGTATAGCAGAACTTACTAACTATTTAGGAGAAAATTAATTTCAAGAGAATCTGTTATAATAGCAATTATTTGTCTAATATGAAAATTAGAGTTTCCTATTATTCTGCTGTTTTCTAAGGAGTCTTAACATTAGGCTAAAGATAGATTTGAAAAATACAAACGAATGCACTGCTTATCAAGTACTTTTCTCACTGAAATATACAATATGTTTTTTTCTCTATTTATCCTGCATTCTCCCCCTTTTTTCTGTTTTACATGATTACTTAAGTGGAATTAAGACATTATACAATACTTCATACTCCCTTTCCTCTCTCTTCCCCTTCTTTAACTACTTAGTATTGCAAGATGTAGCATTATTAAATATATCAAAGTAATTCCTTTAGGAACTTTATATTATTAATTTACATCACAGAAAATATAGAGTGTAATATACTCATGCCTTAAAATAACTCATCTATACTTTATGTTACATGAAGAGAAAAAAATCAATAATTTCCTTTTTTTATCCATGTCTTCCCAGATGAAGGCAGTCTAGTAAAAATGTGTGTATGCACTGGGAAATTCATTAACCTGACCGTAAGTCTGCATTAAATGGTACATGTAACTGCAAGCTGTTTTTAAACAAAGGCTCTGCTTTCCTAAGTTCTGTTCTAACAGTAATAGCAAATGATAGCACCACTATAGCTGGGTCTCCATATCTTCAATTTGATGAAATATCTCGATGAGGTGGTTTAATTGTTAATAAATCTAAAGTATCCTACCAGGATGCTTCATTAATTAAGACAGGGAAATTTCATTTTACAATGTTTCTTACACTGTATCTCATGAACCATATGCTATCCAAAATGCTTTAAAAGAGAGCCATAAATAAAATACATAGGTAACTTAAGTTTATATTTAGGGAAACATCAGTGATATTTGCAGTGATGGAAGCTTGTTTGTTAAAGGACTAAGGTTCTAAGAAAGATTCCTGGCCTATACATTTTGGTTCAAAATAGGAAAAAAGATAAAATAGTTGAAATATTAAAATAAATTCACCTATATCTACCTATTAAATTTTTTTAAGTTGAATTTTTTGCTTTTCTTTGGCTTGCAGACTAAGCCCAGAGAGAAGAAAACATTCTTTTGCAGTAGTTTTAAATGGCAGGCTATGGCAGGTGCTGCAGACCTGTCTGTAACCCAATCCCAGGAGCTGCTTGCTGATGGGGAACATTGTTGGAGGCAGCTGGAGGAGCCTGGTGAGAAATGGTCCATGCAGCTCAGTAAGAAAATGGCCCATTTTGGCTGTTTTCATGTTTAAAAGTGCCTATCAATTTTAAAAGCATTTAGAGGAGACTGAATTTAAACGGGTACCTCTGAGAAATGTGAAATTAAACTCTTTGACTTATAACCGTACTACTGTAGGCTCCCCCTTTAAGCTCTCCCTCCTTCATTTTTTTTGTCTTTCCTCCTTTTCACATCTCTTTTTGCCCCACTTCCTTTCCTGTACAGGCTCATGCCTACCTGCTGTGATACAGTTAGTAAAGCTGTCTGCATGCGCTGATGTGTATGAAGCATCTGCGAACATGATTCATTTACCAACACTGCTTAGAGTGAAGCATATCTCTACTACTTAGCAAACTCTTGACAAGTGGTTTCCATATTTCATATTCCATGTTGGGTGTCTCCCATATTCCAAGTTCTCCATGGAGAACAGGATAAGAACTGGAAAAGTCTGATCAAGGTGACCAGTGGAAAGGAGAAGAATGCTCCCTAAAGGGGAGCCAGGGAGCTCTGTGGTGATACTGGGGCTTCTTGTGTTCTTGTTGTGGAGACTCAGCAGTTACTGCAAGGGTGCAAGTGACAATAGTACAAAGCAGCATTTCCCAGATCTGTGAGTAGATCTACACATAGGGTTATCTAAAAGATTACTTCTTGGGTGTTTTCAAGTTTTTAAATAATGAGTTATGTGGCAAGAATTACACATTCTTACATATATTTTTATACAGGTGATCAGATATAATCATTAGGATATAGAGTTTAGAAGTAACATAAAATAAAAGCAGTCAAAACAGTCTAATAAGTTATTTGCACAGAGGTCGACAGATACAGTTGGTCATTGCTTAGTTTTTAGTGAATAAATAGGAACGCTTTATTCTCTTCTAGTCATTTAACAAACATTTATTGAGTATCTACTGTGAACAGAAAATATTTTACATACTGCAGATAAAACAGTGAACAAGATAGACAAGGACTCTGCTTTAACTGAGCTTATATTCCAAATGTGTGTGTTGAGGTAGGGAGAAGGTTGCCAAGAACTGTGAAGAGTCTGAGATTTTGCCACACTTGCAAGCTAATAAATAGGCCAGCTACAGTTTCATGACCTCTGGATTAGTGACAAAGTGTAGTTTATTATTCACAGCCATGCAGCAGCCAAGTAGCCATTACTTTCCTTGTGCTGGTTCCGTGAACCCCAATACTCACAGGGCAATGTGAAGAGGGCCAGTAAACACCTACACCTGCAGTGAGTTATGTTACAGGACAGTGATTTTAAGCTTAAGGAACCCTAATGTTTTATAATGGGCAGTAACTATGCATGTCCTTTCCTTTTAGGGAGACACACGTTCTCTCTTCCTGTTTATAAGTAAATCTGACCTTTGCCCTGCAGTTGGACCCTGTTTCTAATTTCGAAATTTATTCACTATTTTTTTTTAATCTGCACGTCTATTTTATTTCCATTAGAAAAATATTATCTATTTACAATTATCTATCCCCTTTCTTCTTGGCCTCTAACATTCCAACTTAAATACTTTAATTTTACTCAAATAAAAGCAGAATCGCTTATCTGACATGAGAACAAAATGTTTCATATCATTAAATTAGTTTGAATTAGGTGTGCTCTTGATTATTTCTTAGAAACAATGACTCATCTTTCCTACCTGTTATTTTCCTTTTATTTATTTGAGTCACTCTTGAGTAATAAGTATCTCTTTCCTACATTCAGTAATATGGGTGTAAATAATAATAATTTATTGTATCAGTAACTGAATTAATCATCTAACCTTCAATTCATGCTTAGCTCTCCATATTCTATGGTATTTCCATAATAACTTCAGATATTTTAGTCAAACTCACATTTTCATCAGTTGTAAAAATTAAGATGTGAAAAATTTCAGACTAAGTAACACTGGGCCACTTATAGTCATGCTGTTGTGAGAGGTCCTTCGACAGTTACTTCCTCAATTTCAACTCAGCCTACTTTGAGCAAAGCAGCAACCAGGTAAACAGCACTTGCAGGAAAACTACTCTTGATTTCATGGACAGTAGGGAAGTCATTTATGTCAACCAACGAAACAGTTGTTTTTACTGCATTAGTGAAATCACAGCCTGCAGGTTTCAGAATTTTACTCACATTCTTGCTTAGCTTCTTTTGCTAAACAAGCTGTCCACTTGAAGGTCCATGGCTATCTGTCCTGAAATGTAAGTCTGTCCTGACTAACACAGCTTTACTGTAGGGTCCAGTGGCCCCTAGGGCTTTCGTGGTGCTGATCGCCTTTCTGATTAAGGATGACCTGGCTAACCCTTCTCTCTTGTGGCCCCTTCAGGAGAACGCCCTGCACCATTCCTGCTTGCTTCTTGCCTGACTGGCCTATTCACTGTTCTGAAAAGATTGTAGTGGTTCTGCTTGCAAGATGTGCAGAAACATGAGAGACCCTCTGACAGTGGACAGAGAGGAGATGGTCATATTTATACTGAAATATTTATGTGAACCATGAAGTGTATTGAACTCAGGCAAATCTCAGTTTTGACTTGTGATTTACATCAGCGATGCTGGTTCCCAGTATCAGTGTCTGCAGTCTTGTGAAAGAGCATGAACTCCATGTTACCTGGTGGACCGACCCAGTGCCATGTGAGCAATGTGGATCATAACAATGTGGATCAGGATTCACTTTTCCACTCTGTGTCTCACTGTCTGTGTCACTTGGACTGATTGCATAGATTCTCTAAATCTGTTTCTTATAAACTGGGAATAATAAAACCTGCCTGATGGAGTTATTGGAAGATTAAAAAAATAACATTTGTAAAATATTTAGCATAAAGTCTAGATAAAATAAGCATTCAATAAAGGGTAGATAGTTTTGTTTACTATCATAGGTGTCATAGACTCTGCTTTTAAATTTAATCCTTATAACAACACTGTAATATGATCTTCATTTTATAAATTAGGAAATGGAGACTCAGAGATTTGTCTGAAGTTACCAGCTAATAAGCAGTAGAGCCACAATTCTAACACAGTTCAGTCTGTATCAAAGTTCACATTATGTACTACCCAGTAGACTTTAGGGGTGAAGTCTCTCTACTTCCCAGTTGAATTTCCTCATTCAGAATCCACCTCTGCAGGTGCGGTGGCTTCATGCTTGTAATCCCAGCACTCTGGGAAGCCAAGGAGGGCAGATTGCTTGAGCCCAGGAGTTTGAGACCAGCTTGGGCAACATGGAGTAACCCTGTCTCTACAAAAATTAGCCAGGCTTGGTGGTTTGCATCTGTAGTCCCATCTACTCGGGAGGCTGAACTGGGAGGATCTACTGAGCCCAGGGAGATGGAGGATGAAGTGAGCCAGTAGAGCCACTGCACTCCAGCCTGGGTGACAGAGTGAGACCCCATCCCAAAACAACAACAACAAGCAGAAAAAACTCCCAAATCTGCCTTTGCCATTTATTATCTGTTTGATTTTGAATAAAATCCTTTATATAAAAAATGGGGATAATAACAGTACCTACTAGGTAAGGGTAGTTATCAGGATGAAATGAAATAATATCTGCATAATGCCCAACAAATAGTAATAAAAATCACATTTATTGATCTCATTATTAGTTTTTATTACTATTATTATGACAGTAACATGGAGGCAAGTGACATTACTTATTCCAGATGACCATTCGCCTTCACAGAAACTTGGGCCACAATGTTTAGCCTTCTGTGATGTAAATTTCCTATAAACTGTATATTAGAATAGTTTTGAGGATCAGTAAAGACGTTGATTATAAAGTATGGTGGATGCTTGGTACATAAGCTTAGATTTGATTACAGGAAAGAGGAAAACATAATGTTCCATTAGTATAAAGATAATTTTGCTGTTCTATTTTCTTTTCCATTCCCCTAATAATTTTGGTACAAAATACAGCAGTGCATATTGACCCAAAAAATGAATAAAACATCACTTAATTTACTTCAGCTTATACATCGATTGCATGGGTTAACTCACCTTACATATATTTTATACAGTACTTAACATTTGTGTTATTTTATTTTATTTTATTTATTTATTTATTTATTTATTTATTTATTTGAGATGGAGTCCTGCCCTGTCGCCCAGACTGGAGTGCAGTGGCGCAATCTGGGCTCACTG
Organism: Mandrillus leucophaeus; assembly: GCF_000951045.1. NCBI lineage: Eukaryota > Metazoa > Chordata > Mammalia > Primates > Cercopithecidae > Mandrillus > Mandrillus leucophaeus. The sequence goes on from NW_012104031.1 coordinate 6,988,004, forward strand.
CAAGCTCCGCCTCCTGGGTTCACGCCATTCTCCTGCCTCAGCCTCCCGAGTAGCTGAGACTACAGGCACCCGCCACTACACCCGGCTAATTTTTTTTTGTATTTTTACTAGAGACGGGGTTTCACCATGTTAGCCAGGATGGTCTCGATCTCCTGATCTTGTGATCCGCCCACCTCGGCCTCCCAAAGTGCTGGGATTACAGGCTTGAGCCACCGCCCGGCCTTAACATTTATTTTAGAGGAAAAAGTTAGCAATATGACTTTTCATTAATGCTTAGTAAATATTTGCCAATGCACTAAACAATTTTAGTTTGGATAAAAATAGCATTGTGGACAAGTAAATGAGACAAAAAATACTATCTTCATGATTCTTTAGCTTCTAAAGACAAATTGCTACATGTAAAGGTTATGCCAGATTTCAAAAACAACATAGGATAATGGGAAAGATCACAGATTCTAGAGCCAGCATTTCTCGGTTTGAATCCCAGCTTTGGTACTTTACTTGTGTGAATGTGGGCAAGCCCCTTAAGCTATTGGAGGCTCATCTCCTTATCCACAAAATGGGGACAATGAAAGTATATACTTCATAGAGTTGTTGGCAGAGTTTGTGGGTGCATGAAGTAATATACATGAAATGCTTGAACAACCTCCTGGTACACAGTAATATCATACAAGTGTTAACGATTGCTATTGCTATCCTCTTAGCCACTTCACATAGGAATAATCTCCTATACCATGATCCTCAGAGCATCAGGATATGCAGTGACTGGGGGCCAGTGCTCTGCATCATGGCTGCAGAAGACCCTAGAATACTGCCTTCAGTAGCAGGACTTATAAGAAATCACTACTCTGATGGGAATGTTTTGATTGGGCTTGTCAGAAGACCTGGTATTGTTGAATGCTTTTTGAAAATATGTTAACAAAATATCGTCGGATTATATTTTCCTTTTCCAATATTCTTTGTCAATATATGAGTATTTCTGACTTTCACAGCATTTATCAATTACCAATTTCACTATTTATGTTGATCAGCTATATTGGTAAAACAAGAATTCATTTTTTTAAACAACTTACAGCATTATATTCAATGATGGTTATTTACCTTTTAATACACTTTCTGAATCTTAAAGCATACCCTTTAAATTCGAAAGCCAAAGATATCTAAAGCCAAAGAAGCTTTTTGTGTCTTATACTGTAGTGTTAGTCTTACGTATTTACTTAATAATGAAATCTGACCTCCTGGTTCTGGAACCTCTCCCATCTTTCCTAACACATCACCTCAGCCCACCCCTGGGGCTCGGTCCTTGCCAATTTCCTCTTCCCTATGCCATTTCCCATACTTTCAATATTTTCTTAAGCCTTCTTTAAAGAGGCTTCAGATTCACCCCCAATGCACCTTACCTGTTTCTGACCTTCTCTGTAGCTACTGGAATATTTCTATCGTGTCCTCTAAATTAACAATGGGAAAGCATAAATAATCCCATTTTTTAAAGTTATTTTTCTTGGAAGAGGAATAGATGATAGCACTTCTATAACACAGAAAGGACACTGTAGGGTGAAAAAAAGAAGAAGGCTGAAAACTTGTTGAAAACCACATTCTCCAGGAAATAATCATGGTAATAGTAACATGTCATAGGAACACTGATGAAGAAAAAAATTACGGCAAAAGGCAAAGGTACTTTGTTTTTTTCAACCATTTTGATGATGAATGCTTAAGATAAGCTGATGTATTTCTAAGTGCTAATAGTTTAAAGCACTCCCTTCTTCCCCAAAACACATAGATCCTTTCTCTAGGGTACTCATGGCAAATGGAAATTTTGGTGGACAGAGTCTCTTTAATGTAATCCTCCTGAGAAAGGTATGCTAAAACATGAAGAAAAGCAACCTGATCATTCAGAAAAAAAAATTAAAAAAAAAAACAAATGAAAGTGAAGTTCACATTGTATCTATAAGATACAAACTGATTTTTTTCCTCCCACAGCCAGCTACAGTGATTTAAATAATAATTTATATATTTACTAAATTCCCATAGAGATGTACCTGCTGTTTTGATCCTTTCTTTTTAATAGCAATACATCGTGATATGTGGAAGCCCTTTGAAGAACCTCAGCCTGTGCTAAAAATCATGTGTTGGCCGACTGGATGCATTCGAGGAATTTATGGTCCAAATTAGCGTGAAATAATCAGCAAATGCTGTGTCTCTTTACCAGATCCCCCAGTTCCCAGGTCAGCTAGAGCAATTATTAAAACACCCAATGGTCAGACACATTTCTGCCAGCAGATGATTTTAAAAGAATGCTAGAGAATCCATTTGAAAAGGCCTGCAACCAAGCACCACGTTCTCTAGCGAGTTTCCAGTAGGGGGTAAGGTGCAGCATTGCCTCCCACTGCTTTCCGTTGTACTAGCATATCAAAGGAACCTAAAAGGCACGAGGACCTGCTACTGGTGGGAAGAAGGCCTTAGAAGGCGAGAGAAGTGCTGAGTGGTGGCATGCAGCGATCAGTGTGCCAGTCTGTCTTCCGGGAGCTCATTGCGGTGCAGTAACCGGAGATCCTCACCCGCCCGCCACGACAAACGCAAGCACATTCTAAAGCCAGGCCCCTGGGAAGAAAACATGTCAGAGCAGAGTGGTGTTATTTTTAATGGAGCATGTGTTTGTCTTGCAAGTGTGTCGGAAGGAGGGGAGCAGGTGTCGGGTTCCTGACCAGCGCTTCTGATGCAGGATAAGAGGCCGAGGTTGGATTTCCCATGGCCTCACAAGATCTTTGATTTTGCAAATGGGATGTAATCGTCCAAATGGAGTGTATAACGCTATCCCGTCTCGGTGCGTTTGTACAGTTGTTTTCAAAGCAAACTGGCCTCAGGGTGCGGATTTCATGAGTAATCTTAGGGATGGAGCCAGGTCTTGTTAGGTAAAGATTAACAGCCCGATAAATAGAATCGGTGCACCACCATAAGATTAACACAAGGCAATGGCAGAGTTGATCTAAGATCTTCTTGAAAGGCAAACATGTGCACCCCCCCTTTTTAATTTTTTTTGAAGAGTAAGAACATGAATTTGTCAATAATAAATTAATAACCCTCATGTAAGAGAGTTGTCAATATGAGAGACTCTATCTCCCATGTTCAGTAATAAAGCTACCTATTATTTTGGTAAGAAATGCCTAAATTGAAATTCCAAAGGGTATTATGAACTTGAATTAAAAAGGTAATGGATTTTTTAATAAGTTCTGGGTCAAGATGTATTATCAAACTATTTTCCATAGGGCATAGAATATACCGTCTATCCTTTTAATAATGCCAGATCTAGTCTTACATCCAGCGGCCAGCTGAGGCTGCTTGCCTATTATAGCTCTCCCACCATCCCTAACAATGAACAAATAACTAGATGGCCTATGAAACATTTAAAATACAACTGTCTCCTAGAGAAACTGTTACTAGCAGAGACAGGTTTGATCCAGACCAGGATAACCTGCTTTGGGAAAGAGCAGATCAATATTGTTTGGGAGTAAGTAGTGGAAGTAAATATTATGGTGAATTAAGTTAATCATAAAACAAATCATCTGTGCACTGACATGCAGCCTGATTCTACTTAATTGTTCTGATGCAGTGCTATGCGAAGGATAATTCTGTGTGCTTTGAAATTCAAAGGGCTTTCAAAAAACTGTTTTAATTATACAAACCATTTGTTAGTCGTGAAAGCACTAAGTCTGCAAATCCTTAAAGACTGGCAAAGAACTTGACCATGCATTTGAAAAGTGCTCTGCATATTCTAAGTTGTAGGAGAAGAGTTTTCTTCTTTCCTGATTTATGGCTTGGGTCCAAAGCCAAAGTTATGTCTTTAAACCATTCTTTCCGTCATGCCTAACTGTCTGACTCTGCGATACTCTACAAACTTACCTCTTTTTGTGTGCTCTCCTAGAATATTTTCTTGCTGCATCCCTCATCCTTCCTTCCATCTTTGCTGGGTCTGGAGACAGGTAGTATTTCTGTATGCAGCCATGGTGAAAAGGGGGGGTAAACTTGTTGACTAAAAGGTAGCTGAACTCAACAGACTTAAGTGTACTCTAAGTGAAAAAGTAAATTATTGAGTTATAAATGGATGGAAAAAACTGTTTCATTACATGTTTGGATAACTTCCGGTCAGGCATGAGTTAGTGTAGGACGTTGTCATAGCTATCTTCATAGTTGCATTAATTTTATATGGTTTTAGATTAATGCTGGAATTTACTTTACACTGTAGCTTAATATTGGAAGCATTAAATTCACTGTTACAAATTGTCTTCTGTTTTTAAATATCTTCTATAAAACAAAAATCTCCGTAAGATAAAAGAATGCCTGCCTCTCTCATCATGGACACATGTAGAGAGAGAGAGTGGATCTGGAAAACAAATTTATACTTTTTCTGGAAATGGGAACCATTCATAAACCATTTAATGAGTTCAAGGTCTCCTTGTTCTCATTCTGCTTCCTATTCATATAGACTGTTGGCAACCAGAGGTAGCTGGACTAGTGATGCATTATTGGATGAATCTGCTTCAAACTTGAAGATTTATGAAAACCCTGAATGACAGACAAAAATATACATTTTCCTTTTAAAAAGGGTGAGATTAATATTCAGCAGTCACAATATATAATTAAAGAGAAAAATGAAATGAACTGTTTATGCAGGCACAAAGAGTTGGTTTAATATTACAAGAGACCAGAAAGTCTGAGGCAAAATTTTTAAGTTTTGCTCGAGGGTTTAAAGCCCCTCGGAGGTGTTCTCGCAGGTATAACCCCATTGCCATTTTTATGCATGTCGTGAACTTGTTTACCAGCTGCATTTATGTGAGATGCTCAGACGTCTCCTGATGCCGCCTGCCTCCCTGTGTGCATCTTTATGTACTATATGTCCTCATTAATTTCGGAAAGAGTTTTAAAGAGTGCTCAAATAACACTTCCAATTAGTAACCGGTATTTTTTTTCTTTAGGTGTTGCAGTGCAAAGCTCACTGAAGCAACTCCCATATGGTTGAATTGTATCCTAAACACAGTCCCAGATAAGAAAAAAGACTAACTGATGCCTAGAGGTCTCAATAAGCCTTCTAACTCGTTTAAAATTTTGTTCCTGCTTCCTTCCAGCAGCTCTAGGTCCCAGTTTTAAGTTCTGTTCTTCATCTCCAAACTTTAGACATTGGGCAAACCGCTGGTTTCCTTTTTGTGAAAACTTCACCAACATATGTTTGGTTGTCACAGAGTAGTAGCTTGGCTAAATTTGTGTCCACAGTTTTTTCCCCCTAAAGGAAGTCTACGGTAATCTCGTAGGGTGGGGTTGGGGAGGCTCTGTATTGTTTGAATACTGTGTATAGGATAATGCTGAGAAAGGAGGATGTAAAAAAAGAATAGTCACTAATCATTTCTATATTCTCAGGAAGTTTCCTGGAATGGAGTAGAGAAATACAAAAACTGGGGTTTCCTGGTCCATGCTATGTGACGCAGGCCATCAGGAAGAGAGTTATTGAGGCATCTAGGGTATGCAAAGATGACTGAGAGTTAAGAAATGAATAGTTGAGAGTAGGGAGTGAATTAGAAGTTGTCTTGATTGCTGCTGTTTCTTGTTCTCTCCCATGAAGATGGGCATCTTTCTGTTTCCAAGTCTTTCTACCACCGGGATGCTCTGACTTCTAGGTGTCTACCTTGGGATCTCTATTCCCCAACAGCCTACCGTCACTCCACTCACAGGTGGCTCAGCACATGACCCGGCAGAGTGAGACACAAGATTCTTCTTCCCATTTTGGTCCTTTCATTGCTTCTGTTCGCTGGACCCCAGGGCTGCTCATTGTGCCCTGCCTCTTCATCAACCACAACCCAAGAACCTCCCCTCCACTTCAATATTTATGGGGATGACACTTTTGCTTTCCTTTAAAAAAGGAAGTCTATCTCTTCATTTGCTACTTGAAAAAGTAATTCACATTATCAGGAAAATTGGGGGTAACTACAAAGGCCATTTTTTATTTCTGGTTAGGAATATTTAATAATTAATGGACACAAAATTGAACAACACAGATATTATACAGAGAGAAGTATTCCCTTTTTAAGTCTCTTCTACTCATTATGGTTAAATCAAAGAGAAATTTTCAGTTTGGTGTTAATGACTTTAAGTCTTCCCTTACTCTTACTAATATACCTTTTTAATGCAAAAAGTAGACCTCAGGCTCAAAGCCCTGTTGTTGGTAGGACCTGTCCCACTCTGACCCAGCTCAAGACAAGACTCTAAATGATATGAACTTTAAGTCAGAAGTGAAAGGAGAAAAAAAAATCTCAAGCATCTTGGTGAGAAAGGATGTCACTCCTTTATGTTAGGCCCAGGCCCAGTTGAAAAGAAGACCCAGAAGGAAGTGGCTCTCTCATTCATTTGTGTCTATTATTTCATTGATTTCTGAGCAAATTAGAGGCTCTGTGGAAAAGGGCTGGCAAGGAAATATGGAAGAGCGTGAATGTCGCATTCTACTTAACACAAGGAAATGTGTTATTAATATATTAAACACAGGCTTCTTCAGAGAAAATTTTGAGTGTAGCTCTGTGCAAAGTTCTTTGTGTTGATTTGTAAGTTATTAAGGTAAAACCATTTTTTCCCTCCTGAAATTCTACAAAAATCAGTTGTTTAAAATACAGATCATGTTCTAGAAGGAAGTTTATAGGGATGCAAAATGCTGAGACAACCAGAAATCCCACATTTTAGATGTCAGGGCATTTGATTCATTCCTGTTAAGCCTTGGACATCAATAAATAAAATCCTGGCTGACTGAATGTGTAACCTTATAAATTTAAGTGCTCTTTACTCTGAAGACCTGAAGTTCTTCTTTTTCAAAATCTTTTAAAGAAACTGAGAATTCCCTGAGTTTCTTGACTCTCGATGAAGTCCACGGGGCAAACCAGGTTCTAACTTTCACTCTACACATGTTAAATTTATACCAACTTTATGTTGTGGGTGAGCCTATGAATAATACAATTTGGGGATTCTGAATTTATGAATGAACAGGCAGCTTTGAACTTCTTCTGGGAGCAGGCACCATATACTATTCAAAGGTAATTTCCCTTAGATTTACATTTCATTTACTCATCTTGCACCTCTAATGCCAAGTGCTGTGTCAGGTCTTGAAAACAAACGTAACAGTGAATAGTAGTCCAGAGAAAGAACGATAAAGTTGACAAGCGGTAGCCTCCTCCATAAATCAGATTCCATTGAGAGTAGTTGACAGTCGAGCCTATACATTAGAAAAAGAAATGTAGAAGGAGGAAAAGAAAACAATAGTATGAAACTCACTATGACTCAGTGAATGAGAAAAATGGATCACAAGGAAATCTGGCAGAATAAAAATTATCTGATTATTGTATGAAGCAAAATCTTTTAGAAATAAGTTTGTTAACCAGTTCTGAAGAAAAATGAAAATGAGAATTATTATATGTAATCATAAGAAAAGAGGTGAAAACCAATCTAAGTTTAAAAAATGTCGCCGGGCGCGGTGGCTCAAGCCTGTAATCCCAGCACTTTGGGAGGCCGAGACGGGCGGATCACGAGGTCAGGAGATCGAGACCATCCTGGCTAACGCGG
>NW_012104031.1:6995764-7042821 GCF_000951045.1 Mandrillus leucophaeus
AAAGTCAGACCTTTCTAAACAAGGTGGAATTGAATTAGAAGAATGAACACAGATGTGGCCAAGCAGGTAAGAGGTCAGAAGGTGACAGGTACAGGCACGTTCCAAAGCGGGATGGGTGACATTTACTTTTTTCAGTTTGTATTAGGAAAATTCCCACTTCAACCAGGTTTGTAGAGTTTTAAGATGACTAGATTTAGTAATTGTGGATAGACGGTTAAGCATGGAGCTTTAGAAGATGTCTGAAATTGAGGAGCCCTGTTACTTAAACTTTGTTAGCCTCACAGTAAATCTAACTCTGGTCCCCTTTGCAGAATCATGCCTTATGTGACGGAGGAGAAGAGGTGGGCTTTGTGCTGCTGTGTTGGGCAAGAGGCTATGATTCATCTTCCTGCATGGATTGCCTTGAGTCATGCTGTCATCATCATTAGAATGGTAAGCTAGAGAGAGAGTTGCGATTAGGGAGTGGGTTTAAAATAAAAAGAAGTTATTTCTGGCTAAAGTAATGAAGACCGTATTGTTACTGTGTTTCAGAAGTGTATACGCCTCAGTGAAACCACTTTTGTCTCTTTTTGAATGGCAAGATATACCAGAGACTGTACTGGATGCTTGAGATATACAGATAAAGAATGAATGACGAATGAAACTTGGTTTCTGCTGTTAGAAAGCTTTTCAGTTGGAGATGGAAGGGTTGGAGGTAGGAGGACAGAGGCAGAAGGAACACAGAGTATCCATTTGGGATAGAACCTCACATTCATCATTCATTCTTTTTTTTTTTTTTTTTTTTTTTTGAGAAAGGGTCTTGCTTTGTCACCTAGGCTGAAGTGCTGTGGCATGATCTCAGCTCATTGCAACCTCCACCTCCTTGGGCTCAAGCGATCCTCCCACTTCAACATCCTGAGTAGCTGGGTCTATAGGTGTGTACCACCATGCCCTGCTGATTTTTGTCTTTTATGTAGAGACAGGATTTCGCCATGTTGGCCAGCCTGGTCTTGAACTCCTGAGCTCAAGTGTTCTGCCCACTGCAGCCTCATAAAGTGCTGGGATTATGGGTGCAAGCCATTGCGCCCAGTGGCATTCATTCATTTAACAAATATTTGTTGAGTACTATATTATTTTAAGAGCTGTGGCAGCAAACAAAATAGCTCCAAATGCCAGTATACATGGCACTTTTATTCTAGTGGTGAGAAACAGACAGTAGATAAACTATGAGTATAGATATAGATGTATATATACACATACACATACGGGCAGATGATGGTGAAAACTGTGGAGTAAAATAAAGCAGGTTACAGGAGATAGTCAGCTGTTTCTTTTCTTTCTCTGTATGTGTGTGTTCGTGTGTGTCTGTGTGTGTTCCCGTGCGCATGCGTACACGTGCAGGGAGCTATTGCTCTTTCATACAGAATGGACAAGAAGAAGCCAACAATAAGATGACATTTAAAAAGGGGCCTGAAAGAAATTAGAAAGATGCATGATGGGAAGAGCTCTCTGGGCAGAGAGAATAGCAAGTGAACGCATCTGGAGGCAGTGGTGTGAGAGGTGTGTCTGAGGAACAGCAAGGGAGGGCTGGTGAGGCTGGAGTGGAGTCAGCAATGGGTAGAGGGGAAGGTGATAAGGTCAGAGAGGTAGCAGGGGCCAGTGCAAGCGTCGTCTCAGGCCATGGTAAGGACTCTGGGCTTTAAGTGTGGTGGGCAGCCTCTGGGAGGAGCCTTGTGGGCAGAATCAGCTCTAGAACGGCAAGCCTACAAGCAGGGGGCTCAGCTGGGAGACTGCTGGAATAATCTAGGTGAGAGATGATAGTTGCTCTAACTGGGTTGGTAGCAATGGAGGTGAGAAACTTTGGTTTCTTGTTATATTTCAGAAAGGAGTCAGCAGGATATCCTGATAGCTCAGGTAAGGAGGTGAGAGGCAATGTTTTGTCTTGAGCAACTAGAAGGTTGGAGTTTTAATTTAATGAGATGAGAAGAACAATAGGAGGAACAGTTTGGGAGGTGGTGGTGGGATTTCTGTATTGAACTTAAGTTTAAGGTCTTCATTCGACATCTGATTGGGAATATCAAGTAGGCAGTTGGATGTGTTTGGAGTTCAGGAAACAGGGTGAGGCTGCAGATGAATATGTGGGAGTTAAGACCATACATATGGTGTTTAAAGCCATAAGATTAAACACAGTCACCTAGGGAATAAATATAAATAGAGGAAAAATAAATATGGCATGTTTCTGTTCTTGAACTTTTGGACATAGTTTGTTGAACCTCTGGAGGTGGGATTGGGCATTTGTGAGTGTAGGTTCTTGCCATTTCTCTCTTTCTCTAAAAATACATGACATGATTTATACATTCCAACATTTCATACAATGCTTTTCATAATCTGATGCATAGCTACTCACTTCTCCAGTTTCAGTTCCACCAAACAGCAAAAGCACTGTGCTGTTTCATGTCTGTATGTGCCTTTTGCTCAAGCATTTCTACTCTGTGGAAAAGCCCACCCTGCTCCCAATCTCAGTTTATATCCACACAAACACACACATACACTTCACACTTCTAGGTAATACCTATTCATTTCTAAGACCCTAAGTGTCATGTCCTTCAAAATACCTTCCCCTCAGCTTGTCTCCAGGTGAGTTGAGCCCATCTTCTATGCTTTATCATCCCGTGCTTGGGAATAATTCTTTATCTCATTGCTTTATAATTATTGTCTCTTACTGTCTGCCTAATCCTTGGTAAAGGGAATACTCAAAGCATTTATGAAAGTTTACCAACATGTTAACAGACAAGACAGAGAAAAGTGATGAGTGAAATAAACCTCTTAATCCCACAACAGCAGAACAACAGCAAAATAAAGCCCACTTCAACCAGTAGCTACTGAGCCAAATTCCTCAATGTCCTCTGCAGGGTACACTCTGCACTCAGCTAGGTCTTAATGAGTGTGAAATAACAGGCCCTAAATGATCAATCATGGGAAAAAGAGGAAACAAATTAGAAAATAAATCTTTGCAGGAAGAAGGATGAAAAAGGCAAAAATGGGCTGGAGGATTTCATTCGGAAACAAATGAGAATATTTCTAACTGCAATCTCTCTCTCATTTGATGAATGAGAGTGACAGTCTCAATTGGAGCTTTAAAATATGAAACTCTTTGAGTTAAAGAGATAATTAACGATGTATAAAGAGATATGATAAACCCTTTAAAATGTACTACTTGATCCCATCAAATAATTAATTCTATAATTTTAAAATTGTATTTAAAAGTTGCTCTTTAAAGAAATTTAAATTAGATTTTATTAATATTTTCTCTGTGTTACAAAAGCCATCATTTGTAAAATGCGGATAGATCAGATTTCAATTAGACAATACCATGTACATTAATTGTTTTCCTAATGCAAATGAACTTTGACATCTTTTATTTATTACATCACTCAATTATAAATTCCTTAAAAGCAAGAACTATAGCTCCTCAACTAATGTGTGTTGCATTTAAATTTGAGAATGTAATTGCATGATTTCATCACATTTTTGTCTTCTTGTATAGAGCATATACACCATTCCATAATAATATACTCTAATAATGGTACAGTCATGATTTATTAGCACTTACATGTTGTACTTGCTTTATCTCCATTTTATTCTTACCACATCCCTATGGGAGAATATGTTTTTTTTCAGTTGAAAAGAAGTAGAATTTATATGAAATTTTAAGCAGTTCACCCAGGCTCAGAAACACAATTTTGTCTAATAAAAGTGCCTAAGTTTTTTTTTTTTTTTAACTATGCATTAATATACTTAAGGAAACCCTAAAAGCTTGTGTATTTGTGCTACACAAATATTTAAGAATGCCATTAATTGGGAACATCTAAGTATATAAGTGGATTTGAAAATCTTTATTAAAACACCATTCTGATTTTCTCATTATTAAATAAAAGTGACACACTAGAGTTATTACCTCAAATGTACATCAAATTTATAATGATCACAAAGTAGCAGTTGTCATTGAATTAAGGAAATATCTGCTTCAGATCATTTACTGAGTAATAGAATTTTAGAGCTGTTTAAGTTAACTAGGATAACTAAAATATGTAAATGTGCAATACAAATATGAAATATGTAAGTTTGGTGACATACTTTATCTCTGAGAAATAAATTAATAAAACATAAAATTGCCAGGCGTGGTGGCTCTTGCCTGTAATCCCGGCACTTTGGGAGGCCGAGGCGGGTGGATCACCAGAGATCAGGAGTTTGAGAACAGCATGGCCAACGTGGCGAAACCTCATCTCTACTAAAAATACAAAAAATTAGCTGGACGTGGTGGTGCATGCCTATAGTCCCAGCTACTTGGGAGGCTTAGGCATGAGAATTGCTTGAACCCAGACGGTAGAGGTTGGCAGTGAGCTGAGATGGCACCACTGGACTCCAGCTTGCGCAACAGAGTAAGACTCCGTCTCAATTAAAGAATAAATAAATAAATAAAATCATAATTTAATGTTTTATTCAAGCTAATCAGGTTTCTAATGCTTTGTTATTTCTTCTCTTCACCTAGGAAATACATCTAATGCTTCTATCATGATGAAATCTAAAATAAGTCAACAAGGATGTTCTTTTGGTCAAATTGATTTCTTTGCCTGGGATGCCCTTCCATCTTAGTCAACCTAGACAATATTCCACTCTTTCAAGAATAATTTGGTGACTCATAAATCTATATTTCAAGCCCAGACCTCTGTCCTTCAGATCCTAGGTCAGGTATCCCACTGCTCACTAACCATAGCTACAGGAATTCTTCTGGGGCATCTTGACTCATCACATAATATTCCTTCCATGGCTCCCCCACAAAGAGAATGGGTTCCTCTTTTTTTGGTGCCTCCACTGTTCTTTGTGCAAGCTTCTGTAACACTGTCTGTAATAGTTTATTCAAGGTCTTTCTGTAATCACTTATTCAAGGTCTTCAAATACTGGGCACACAGACCACCCTCCCCACTCTTCACTTTTGGGAACTTATTACTATAATAATAATAATAATAATAGCCATTGTTAATAGTATTATTTGCTGAACGTGTATGAGTATGGTAGGCAGCTAATGCCAACAGATTGGAAGCTTTTGACCAGATAAAACCTATAAACCATTCCTGCAAATAGAAATTTTTATATTCATTTTAATAAACCATGTCAATTTATCGTGGCACTTGTAGATAAATTAATGAATCAATCAATAAATAAATGTATAAATGTTGTATGCATTAATAAACAAGTCACATCATTTTCTTAGATAGGATTTTTGGTAGCAAAAGTGAGTCACTTTAGAAAACTCAAAATCTGTCTCATCAGCTTCTAGGTAAAAAATTTCATATTTGATGACAGCCAATCTAACAATCCAGTTTATGTTATTAAGCAGTGAATCAAATTAACCTACCAAAGTTTAATGCCAAAAAGTTTCTCTCCTGTGAGTCCGGGGAAAAGATGCATAATAACTACCTGTGACAAGTATGCAATATTAATTATGTAGCTAATTAATTTTTAATATCATGCCTGTTTAATTAGTAACCAAAGAGTCAAAGAATGATGGCTGCCTCCTACAGTTAGAGCTTAGCTTGTATATTTTGCAGGTGTGAAAGCTTAAACTGCACTATGCTTGATAACTTCACATGCAGTTCAAGATTTATGAGGCCTACATGATACTTTAAAAGTTTTCTCAAGCCAGATTATGATTATTAAGTAGTTAGAATTTTAATTACATAATATATTTCCTCTTTATAAAGGGAGATGTTATCTAAGATAATTTTGACTTTGGGAGGCTAATAGGATCAGGGCCTTTATGGAATTTTGTTTTTCCATGTACTACAAACATATTTTAAAAATGCCTCTAAAAGAGAAAATATAATTAATCACTAATCAGTGAATTGCTTTGGTCTTCATATCCACAGAACAATCTTGGTTCTGTCCTGGAAAGTCCTGAGTTAATTTTATTTATTTGTCTAAATGTTTTGAGATGATAGAGTTGGTAACTCCTCTGTCTCTATTATTTCCTGTTTCCTATGTTATGGAGCCTCTATATCATTCTGTAAAGTCAGGTGGAAGAAAAAAGGGAAGCATTGTTAAACTGATTTTCAAAAAGCAAGAGAAAATAACTCTTCCATTTCATATCTTCTAAAGAGAAACTGGCTAATAGACTTCAAACATAACTTTTTGCAGTGTTTTTGTAATTATGCTCTTAGAATATATGATGTGTTTTTATTTTCATAATTAACAGGAAATACATGTTATACATTAAATGTGACACAAGAGATATGAATTATGCAGTCAACTCGGTATGTGCTGATGAGCACAAAGCCCAAGGCACGTTCAGTCGAATTTCTATGAAGATCTATAATGAGTTTCAAGTACATCATTTCCTGATGGAGGATAAGAAAACATCCATCAATGCAAATTTCTGCACATTTTTTTCAGCTTTTATGAATACAAATTCTAAAAAGGATGAATTTCCAAAGTGCAACTTGAGCTAAGTCTGCTAGTAATCTTATTTAGATGGTTCAGGTTGTTTTGTGACTAGATTTTACAAGTTAAGCAATAGAGCACATTCTATTAATGCTTACTAATATCATCCTATTCAAATTCCAAAGGGATTCTCAAAGATGTGTACATATATATACACATATATATTTATTTAAACTGGTTATAGAGTGCTATCAATGAAGATAACTAGTGTAAGATAATTTGATACTGTACAACTTAATAAAGATCCTAGTCAATATCTAAACCTATGACATTAGTTTTATATTGGAAAATAAATTATACTATGGAATAGGAAGCAAACAAGTGTTTATATATCTTTTAAATTCAAAATCAAGACTTCCCTATACACATGCAAAGTAAACATGCATATTTTATTCATTTAATTACTTTAGAATAGTTGAGAGCACCATAAAAATCTTAAAGTTTATGTTGAATAAAATATTTTTATTAGGATAGCATTTAAACATATACTAATGAGGAGTGAAGGAAAATGTTTAGGAGTAAAATTGTGTTAAATATTAAATAAACATTAAAAGTTACAACACTTTGTGGTCCTTAGAGACACTTTACAGAATAACATATAGTTATTGTAAAAGAAAGCCCAATAAGGCAACAGCCTCCTAATTGGTTCTCTTAACACGTCTCTCCCCCCACAGTCCATTTTCCACAATAAAGAGTTATCATCCTGAAAAGCTGATCTGATCACATGCCTTCCCTGCTTAAAGACCTCTGCTGGCTCTCTGATGCCCAGAGGATGAAGGCTAATCTCCCCAGCCTGGCCAGAGCCTGCTCCTCCGGCCTCATTTCCTGACAAACTCCTCCGCACACCTTAACCTCTGGTCCCTGAACTGCAGCAGCAGGGCAGAGTAGGGCGGGCAGGGCCGAGGAGGCAGGGAAGAAGTTTCATGAACACCACCTGAGCAGTGCTTCTCTCTTTGGGGGGCCTTGCCCTCTTTTTAAAACCCAAAATGGTCTGCAGTTTCGTTATCCACTCTTTATCCGTTTACTTCTTCATTTGGCCCATTCCCTATACTGCAGAGAAATGACAGAGCAACAAGAAATCAAAACATTCTCACAATATAGTGCAAAATATAAGGAGAACATTTACTCTCGCTCCCTTCTCTTGTTGTAAATTACCTCATGGGTAGGGAAAGTGACAAATACTAATTCCCTACGGAAGTGGAAAAAGGACACATCACCACGAAGAAAATGTCCAGAAAGCCGCCTCGATCTGCTGAGTCAGGATTGTTCAAGGGTCTCCAAGCACAGCTCCAGCTTCTTGAGCTGAGTTAGGCACCTAAGTGCTCAGTAGATGTTTGCTAGTAAGATGAGTTTAATTGACTGATAGATGTTAGTAAGTTGAAGGAAGGAGAATCATCTTAAGGATACTATATATAAATTTATTTCAGAGACTATATTTCTTTTTCTACCAATACACCAACACTTTCCTTGATAAGAAATTTTGTTTTTAGTTTAAGTGAAAAAAAGAACGCAGATTGAGCACCTGTTTACTAGTAGGAGCTACAAATTCTTATGGGCCTGAATGTGTTGGGTCATTTACGGGCATTTTCTTCTTGATGCCTCCACACAACCCTGGAAGTTGATATTATGAACCATATTTGTACACACAGAGGGATGAAGTAAAATCTCTCAAAGCACGCAGATATATAAGTGACAGAGTGGGGATTTGAGCTCATGTTTATCTGATCCAAAGGAAATGATCTTTCTATTATGCTTCCTATTTATATAGACCAGAGGCTTTAAAAAAAATTGTCTCAAGCTCAGGAAGTCATTGATCTGAGGCCCCTTACCAAGAAGGCATTTTTCTCAATTCCCTGAAGTTTAACATTAAGGACCACTATTTCAGTTGTTGTGAAGTGGGCAAGGGGGAAATAGATGATTTCCTATGTAATCTGAGCCCGTCCCCTTCAAGATCTTTATATATTGTGTTGCAGACTCAAAAATGAAAATAACATTCTTAATATCTTAAAGTATTTTGTCATTCTTATAATTGAAAGAAATATTACAAAAGTATATTGCAAATTAATTGACACAGGGACACGGCACTAGTCCAAATGACATTTCCATGTAACTGTCGTCGTTTATGCAAGGAATATCACTTCACAAACTATTAAACCCAAACTATGGCAGAGTATAAAAGAGCTTGTACGTCAAGCACTTAGTCGAAAGTTACATTATGCTAACTAGCTGAAGAGCTTGTCAACATCTCCTGGGTTAAGTATGCCACCTCTTTGATCATCCAAAAAGGTTTCCAACACTGTAGGTGGTCCTAATTAACAGGAAACTGTGATCTTCTTTTACGATAAGATTTTACAAGTCAGGCAGTAGAGCACATTCTATTAATGCCTACTAATATCGTCCTATTCAAATCCCAATATCTCCCCAGATACGCAACTGATTATGAATGTGTGTCCTGTTTTAATAGTATCTTTCAAGAGAAAGTTTGATGCTTCTTATCTAAATATCCTCAGGGTTCCTGTAGTCAATTATATTTTCTCATCATGGACTAAGAATGCCCACCCTTAGAGTAAGCTTCATATCTGAATAATCCACATCTGAATTCTACCTTTGATTTAATTTACATGATCTTCCTGGGGGGGAGGAGGAGGAGATGAGGGTGTGTGTGTGTGTGTGTGTGGTGTGTATGTATAGATGGTGTGGTTTTATCTGTATTTAAGACCTCCTATTTCAATAGCCACAGGAAAGAAGCTGTTTGCTTTAAATACATAAATCACTTTTAATAGTCATGCCAACCCTATAAGATAGTTATTTTGATGTTCATTTTAGAAATTAACAAATCGAACTCCATCTGTGGAAAGATGGTAGATTGAATACATACATCTAATTTTATTTCTTTTGAAACCTCAGTGAAAAATACAATAAAGAGATTTGTAAAAAATATAACCAACAAGATGGAGAGGATTAGAGTAGGCAGAGTCTGCGTGAATGTTAGAAAGCAAACAGATGAGGGACAACTGACTTATACCCGACAAAGCCACATCTTACTCAAAACATGGACGCTCAGACCCAGTCACAGGTAGAATTCTCAAAAGGCTCAGAAGTGCTCAGTACCGGGTATAAGGTGGAAATAAAAGGGCATAGAGAGCTAAAGTAAGAATGTACTGAAAACTGTTTAAGAAGAGATTTGAAGATGCCTGTCTCCACCCTTTGCTGCTGGATAACTGTCCATTTTCAGCTCCCACAAATACTCTTATTTGGCTTATCCTCTGAAGAGGATGACACCATGCCTGGGCAGGAGGACTCCAGGTGCATCTGTGAAAGTGGATACTCCACCATCGCATGGTATTTAGTAACCCTATGCGCTCTGAATGCTGACAGTCTTCAGCTCTCCTTAGCTTGCTTGGGATCCCAGAATCCTGGTAGCCTAGGTGTCACCCCTCAGGCAGGAGGTTGGAAGAGTCTTTGCTGGAGAACCAGAGCAGCCCGAGAGGAAAGACCTAAAGATCCTACATAACAGGGTGTCTCTAAAATGGACCAGCAAATCACCCCAGAGTAAAGCTCATAAATGACAAGTGGCACCACCGAACAGTGCTTAGTAAGTCTCTACCCTTTTTTTAAACCTTATTTTACTGTGAAAATTACATAACAGTATAGAGTGTATATTATAAATAAACAGCTGAAACAATTATAAAACAGACAATTATCAGAAAATTGCCAGCACTTGGAAGCTCCCTGCGTGTCCCTTCCTAATCCCAATACATTCCTTTCCACTAAAGGAAACCAATGATTCCAACTTTTTTGGTACTTGCTTATATGCTTTTCTTTGCCAATGAAATGAAGATGCCTAAATACTGATATATATGTTAATTAGTTTGATTTAACCATCCCACAATGAATACTTATTTTAAAATGTCATGTTGTATACCATAAATATATGCAGTTTTTGTCAATGTAAAAATAATTTTTCGAAGCCTTATAAAGTAATCATAGGAAGGCAGTGTGGTATTAGAACAAGAATAGACAAAACAAAAAAACAACTGATTCAGTGTTATCTGCCTTTGGACTTCATATAAATGGACTCATAAAGTATGAACTACTTTGTGTTTAAATTTAGTTATGTGATTTACTCATATATATTGTTAGGAATAGCTGAAGTTTGTACATTATTATTGCTGTATAGTATTCTAATATTTACATGAGTATCCCACGATTTATTTATCCATTATACTCTTGGATAATGGATGCTGGAGTTGCTTCTAGTTTGGGGCTATTAAGAAAAATGTTGCTGTGACATGTTTGAACAATCTTCTGTTGCATATATATGCACATGCATTTCTTTAGGGCATGGGTTGGCAAGCTTTTTCTGTAGAGGGCCCCAGAGAGTAAATATTTTAGGCTTTGCAGGTCCTATGGTGTTTTGTGTTTTTTTTTTTTTTTTTTTTGTCACAACTACCCAAATTTGTGAAGAAGACCCATACCTAAGTGAATAGGCAAGGCTGTTCCAATAAAACGTCATTTACTAAAACAGACTGTAAGCTGGATTTGGCCTGAGGGCTTTAGTTTGCTAACTCTTATTTTTAGGGAATCTGCTAGGAATGGACTTGTTGATTATAAGGTAAGTATATTTTCAATAAAACCTAATTGGTGTTCAAAGTACCACAAGCAAAGTATGAGATTAATTATTACTCTATATCTTCTACTTCAGCTCTGGGTATTATCAGCCATTTTAATTTTAGTTATTCTGGTGGACCTGCAGTGTTATCTTATTGTTAAGTCTCAAATCAGTGATCAGTTATGAAGTTTTCATGTCAATTGACCGGTGGGATATTTTTCTTTTGAGAAGTACCTGACAAGATTGGTGGAGGGTTGAGGGGAGAATTTTTCTATTAAGTTGTCTGTTATTTTCTTATTAATTTATAAAATTTGTTTAAATATTCTGGATAGGAACTTTTAAAAGTTATTCGTGTTATAAATACCTTCTCCAACTTTGTGGCGTGTTTTTACACTCTTTTACTGTTTTTTTAAAATGAATAAATGTTCCTTATTTAATTGGTGTCATTTATTAAATTTCCTTTTTTTGTGTTCCATTTAAAATAAATATTTCTCTGCTCCAAAATCTTGAAAATATCCTACATTTTGTTTTATACACTTTATTATTTTGCTCTTCATATTCATGTCTGTAATCCATTTGAAATCACTTTTAAAAAATATATGGTTAGCTGTTAAGCTGGCTGTCAAGTTTTAATTGTTTTCCATATGAATACCTAATTGATCCAGCACCATGAATTGAAGACATCATTCTTTCCATGCTGCTCTGCAGTGCTAATTTTATAATAAATTAAGCAGCTACAGCATACGTGTTAGTCTGTCTCTGGTTTCTCTCGTCTATTTCATTGTTTTGTTTTGGTTTTTTTTTTTTTTGGCTATCCTTGCTCTAATATCACACTGCCTTCATATTATTACTGCATAAGTCTTTGAAAAGTTATTTTTTAAGTTGACAAATAAAAATGGTATGTATTTATGATATACAACACGATGCTTTTTTTGTTTGTTTTTTTGAGACGAAGTCTCGCTCTGTCACCCAGGCTGGAGTGCAGTGGCGTGATCTCGGCTCACTGCAAGCTCCGCCTCCCGGGTTCACGCCATTCTCCTGCCTCAGCAGGAGTAGCTGGGACTGCAGGCGCCCGCCACCTCGCCCGGCTAATTTTTTTTGTATTTTTAGTAGAGATGGGGTTTCACCTTGTTAGCCAGGATGGTCTGGATCTGCTGACCTCGTGATCCGCCCGCCTCAGCCTCCCGAAGTGCTGGGATTATAGGCGTGAGCCACAGCGCCCACCAACATGACATTTTAAAATATGTATTCATTGTGAGATGGTTAAATTAAGCTAATTAACATATATAACCTCAAATGCTTATTATTTATTTTATGGTGAAAGTGCTTTAAAAATCTACCATCTTAGCAATTTTTAAGAATACAGGACATTATTATTAACTATGGTCACCGTGTTTGTATCCCGCTCAAAATTCATATGTTGGAACCTAATACCTAATGTGATAGTAGTAACAGGTAGGGCCTTTGGGAGGTGATTAATTTGGCTCTATTAAGCATTATTAAGATATAATACAATATTTTATTAATAATTAATATGAATTCCCTGGCACTTTAGGCCTGCCTTGTACATGAGCAGAGCAGCCTTCCAGTGTTGGAGGGATGCCATCAGGCATGAAGATGTGACAGGCACTGGCAGTTGGAAGTCAGAGAACACTGAGAGGCCCAAGGAACATGAGAGGGGACAGGACAGTATCTGCTACACTGTACATGCGTTAAGGCACGCGGTTCACTTGAGGTCAGGAGTTTGAGACCAGCTGGGCCAACATGGTGAAACCCCATCTCTACTGAAACTACAAAAATTAGTTGCGCATGGTGATGTACACCTGTAATCCCACTCAAGAGGCTACTCAAGAGGCTGAGAAAGGAGAATTGCTTGAACCCGGGAGGTGGAGGTTGCAGTGAGCTGAGGCTGCGCTACTACACTCCAGCATGGGCGATTGAGAGAGACTCCTTCTCAAAAAAAAGTTACTTAGCATCTTTCATTTGTATTAATAAATAAAATAATTATTAATAAACAATAATATTAATAATTCTGACTAATAATTTTCCTGAGCATAGAAATTTTTCCTCAAATTATATTTTTTGTATCTTTTTCTATTTGTTTTATTCTCTGTTGGTGACACCAATTATGTATAATTTATCTCTTCTGTCTCTCATAGTGATTGTTTCTCTTCATTTTTTAAAACCGATGTCTTTATTTCCATTTGATTTTGCACACTTAAGGAATATTTGGTGGCCAGGTGTGGTGGCTCACCCAGCACTTTGGGAGGCCGAGTCAGGCGGATCACCTGAGGTCAGGAGTTTGAGACCAGCCTGGCCAACATGGTGAAAACCCGTTTCTACTAAAAATGAAAAATTAGGCATGCACAATTGGGCATGGTGGTTCATGCCTGTGGTCCCAGCTACTTGGGAGGCTGAGCCAGCAGAATCGCTTGAACCCAGGAGGAGGAGGTTGCAGTGAGCCGAGATCATGCCGCTGCACTCCAGCCTGGGCCACAGAACAAGACTCCTTCTCAAGAAAAACATTTGGGACCCCATGGGCCCTACCATGGTCTATGCAGTGCATGTTCTTCTATCTTCTGTTTCCATCATGACTTTCATTTATGTGATGGATGTTTTCCTTCCAATTTTCCCTGAGTGCTCTAAGTGCTCATCTTTCATCTTCTTGATGTGTCTTTTCTGAACCCTGCTTTAGTTCTTGTTTTCCAGAAGTATTTTTTTTCTTTCGTTCTTCGTGAATAGAAATACACTGGGTCTCAATTTTCATCTGTGACATGGCAACATTTTTCTGGTGTATTTTCTTTCTTCACTATTTATTTTTTCTGCTCCTTTTTTACCTTTTTTTTTCTTGTATTATCTGTGTGCAGATATTGCTATGGTCTGGATGTTGGTGTCACCCTAAAATTCATATGTTGGAACCTAATACCTACTGTGATAGTATTAACGGGTAGGGCCTTTGGGAAGTGATTAAGTTATGGGGGTTCCACCCTGATAAATGGAATTAGTACGCTTATAAAAGAGCCTCAAGAGAGCCGTCATTCAAGAAGTGAGTGAGCCCTCACCAGACACTGAATCCACCAATGCCTTCATCTTGGACTTTTCACACTCCAGAACTGTGAGCAATAAATTTTGTTGTTTGTACATTATCCCGTCTAAGATATTTTTGTTATAGCAGGCTGAAAGGACAAAGACAGATCTGTGCCTGTCCCATTCTTTTCATTAATATTTAAATGAAAAGAATCCTTCCTGATTCAACTCTTTTTAGATTTGTGGGGAACGGTCTGGGGCAGTGTCCTAAGCTAGCAGTACTCTCCATGGCTCTTAAGAAATTTTCTTATGGCACAAGTTTATGTGGTTGAGTGAGTTCTTAAACTGATTTTCCCACCATTGAAGGAGATCTACACTTACATGGAGGCTTTCTATAAAGAGTCCCTAACCTCATACCCTGCCTACTGACAGGTGCCCTTCAGCAAAGAAAAGCATCTGTGTGTTTCCTGTTCAGCTCCACACTCTCAGCTTCTTCACGTTGCCAAATTGATCCGAAGAGGTTCTCTCCACCAGTCTCCGCAAATTCTCGTTCAAAGACAGGGCTTATTGGGTTCATCCTTCAGCATAGATCACCTACTTTGAGCACTAGGCTCTATAGGCTTTCTTTGACATCTCAGCTACAGATGTCCTCTCTTGGTGTCTTCCCACATACACAATAGATCCTTGCTGACTTTCCTCATGTATTGTGGTTTGGGGATATGGCAGCTCATAGTTTTACCAATGATGGAATTTACATTTCAGTTTCTCCTTTTTGGCATTGTTTTAAGAATGATTGCTGAGAGAAAGGAGCATAAATGTCTTTTTCTTGCTGTCTTAAATATACAAGTTGATAGTTTATTGCAAGAGAAGTGTTCCTCTTGCCTCTCTTCTTCTCACAAATATTTTGTCTCTGCTATAGTCCAGCACTGTCCAATACAGCATATATGATGATGAACGTGTTCTGTATCTGTGCTGATTGATACAAGTAGCCAATAGCCACAAGTGACTATTGAACACTTGGAATGTGGCTAGTGTGGCTGAAGACTACATTTTAAACTTTATCCAAGTTAATTTACTTAAAATCAAATTTAACTAGCCTAAATCTAGTTCTTTAGGTCTCCCTAAAGAGATATATATTTATTTATTTATTTATTTATTTATTTTTTTAAAGGCATATTTCTTCCTAGGTTTTATTTTTTTCTCCTGCTTGTCACATCCCTTCCCTGAGACAAAGAGCACAGGGCCCAAACTGCTTGGAGGTAAAAGAGAAACTGCTGGGGAAAGAAACATGAGCCAATAGCTCAGAAATCTTATCCCCCGTTAGTTGGTGTCTGATTTGCCTTCTTAGATGGCACTAAAGCCCAAGGATTAGTTGGAGGCATCCAGCAACATTTCTGGATACAGATGCCCAGCACCTTTTAGCCTCAGCTGTCACATTTGGTACCTAAGGCAAATACTACTGCAGTGACCTTTGGAATTTCTAATCATTTACAGTGAAAACAGCTCATGGCTGGGTTGCTAAGTCCAAAGGAACACAATGATAAGGGAGAGACAAGATATAAGTCAAGTGTGTCCTCATTCCCAGGGAGCAGATGGCCCACAAAGCCATGCACTGGCCACTACCTGTATCTCTAGTGTCCTCTTGAAACTTTCACTTTTGTTCTTTGTGGTCTGGCTTCCTCTCAGACTCTAAGAATGTGCCGTGTCCCTGCTCACTACGGGACTATTGCAGATCTTGTTCTCTATATCTGGAAATCCCCACCACTCCTTTGTCATCTTTTACTTTTAATTCCTGCTCATTGTTCAGATCGTGAATATCACTTCTTCAGGGAGGCCTGTTTTGGTTCCTTAGTCCAGATCGGTTACACCTTAATAAATAAAGTGGCTGAGATGTCTGCCCCAGGTATTTGAAAGTTGGCTGCAGATGGGAACACATCTGAATCTCTCCAGGAGCTCAGGATACTCCCAGGATATGGAGCTCCCACCATCCATCTCTAAGATGCATTGATATATGTGGTTTATCATTTTACGGTGCTTGAATGGATGGATTCTGGCTTCAAAGTGCTTGTCTAAAAGCATAGGATAGAATTTTCTATTTCCATTCTATGCTGTAAACTATTACCCAGCTGTAAACATATTAAATAAATTCTCCTCTCATGCAGTGTAAAACACTGAACATTCTAGGTGATTTGAAACTGAACTCGTAGACTCTTTAGTCATAGTATAAAAAAAGAATAAATATTTTTATTCATAGAACTCACAGAGAAGGAACATTGCTTTAGATTTAGATATTTTCTAGAAATGCAGGCTGGAATAATAAAGAGTCACAGCACAATTTTCTCCAAGGGGGAAAGGTAGTGCTTTTACCTAATGAATAAGGTTATTTCCCAGTTTGCTTGGCTTACAAAGTACGTTCATTGTTCTCTGCCAATTTAGTGCTTTGCTATTCATGGAGATAGGCCTGGATAGTGGCTGAACAGAAAGCAGGGCAGTAAAGAAAAGGGAAAATAAGAGAGTAAGATTGGCTTAGGATAGAGTGAAGGAAGTCCCAAAGACTAATTTTCTCAATGTAATAGAGCTTGTAAAAGCAATTTCTCCCTTTCAAAAGCTACACTGATTATGCTGAGTCAGGTGAATTCTAGGTTAATATCTAAGCCATTTTGTACTGTTGTCTACAATGCTTATAGAATTATTCATTGACAAAGGCAACTTACTGACCAAATAACGTGACTTCTTTGAGTCTCCCTATATAGCAACTATAGTGTGAAAGGCCAATTGCTACTCCCCGATTGGAGTTAACTCAGGCTGCATCAGGGGAAAGCAGGATAGTCAGAAGGAGCTTGCTAGGGTATTAGGCCATTTCCAAATGTGACCTGTGTCAAAATCAGCTTCATTTTTCTCTACAGGCTAAATTTAATTTTAAATTTATAAATGCACTCAAATTTCTGAGACTTCGATTGTGCAGTAATTTATATTAACTTACCAGTAGCAGATCCACAGAAAAATCCCAAAGGTCAAGCATCAACCTGTAATGGCAGAATTCTCAACTCCTTCACATAGACTGTGATCCAGAGGAAAGCAGGATTAGCAGGGGTACCTCTTTATACGTGAAAACTTGGTCTGAGATTTCTCCGAGATGACTAATATGAATTAGTTATGTAACTGTTTCAAAGTAGCCTGAAAAAATTAAATTCAGATGAAGTTATTATGCAGGCTTAACAGCCTTCTGAGAGCCCAGGCCTGAGGCTAAGAAAATAAAAGTGGACCTTATTTGTATTTAATCAACAAATGAATGAATTAGCTCCTTAAAAAGCTTTAAAATTGTCATGTTTGACTAGACTTGCTCAGTTAGAATTGGAGAGGCTATTTTGAGAGTGAATTACAGTCAGTATCCTGTGAAAATGGAAGTCCGATATCATACACATGTAGATTTTTTATTCTCTCTTCCGGTTTATCTGTCTGAGCAACTTGCTGCTTTTCATTCTTCAACAAAGGATACATATTCAGTAAAGGAGACATTCTGTAGCTAAGTGTGGCTTTTTTCTTCTTTTTCTTTTTCGGTTGATCTGTGGCCCCTTTGATAAAGGGCAGAGTGGAGACAGAATAGGAGAGACTCCGCTTCCGTGGTATCACAATGCTGGGTGAAAATTCACAAACTCACAGGAGGGGTCTCCAAGAGCCTCTTGGAAATGTGAACGGCATCGTTTATTGTCATGGACACAACGTCATTAACGTGTCAATAAGACAGCATTACAATATAGATTATGTTTGTTTTGATTGTGGATTCTGCAATATAAGTAGACAATGATACTCAAAGTAATGAACCTGAAACTATGAAGGTGTTTTCATATAGAACTAAAATGTACATTGTCTAACATATACTTAATGAAATTTATAAATGCCATTGTAATAACTTTTAAATTAGTGTAAATTAAACACTATTTGGTGGGAATCACCACAGAATCTTAGAGGCTAGCTGGGTTCAAATAACTCTCGTTTTCTTGGAGTCCCAGAGAAGATAAATTTTTGCCTGAGAACGCACAGCTACTAAAAGGCTTACACCTCCTCTCCTCCAACAAACCACCTCTTGTTGTTCTTTATATGTTGTAACAGTACCCAAGTTCTGAAGTAAATGTTTTAAATTAAAATACAAGATTTCCCACCCCACTTTGTGTGGGAAGCTGAATTAGATAATTTCTACAATTTTTTCAAAATAAAAAAAATGAAATTGTGAAAATTTTACACAGTCATACTGTCACTATGTAGCTTTTTCTTCATAATCCAACAACATTTTCCAAATAACCTGTTCTATTTCATCCTCACTTCCACTATGACTGCCACTCAGGTATATTTTGTGTGTACTTTTTGGGGTATAATTTTTATATTACTCTTTCACAACAGGGGCTACTTTGACCTCAAATACGTTTTTATGATCTGAGGTGTGAACTTGTCTGCCTCCATCTTACAAATCTTCTCCTAGGCGCCT
This sequence comes from Mandrillus leucophaeus, assembly GCF_000951045.1. Classification (NCBI taxonomy): domain Eukaryota; kingdom Metazoa; phylum Chordata; class Mammalia; order Primates; family Cercopithecidae; genus Mandrillus; species Mandrillus leucophaeus. Next base: position 7,014,370 of record NW_012104031.1, read on the forward strand.
CTTCCCACAAATGAGACGCTTTTGAGCAGACCCCAGGTTGTTCCTTTCTTTTTTCCCTACCTTCATCTACAGATTCATTGAGCTCTAGAGCATTCGAAAGAGAAGGAAAGCCACATGATAAAATATGAAGGTGAAGCTGAGAGTTACAAAGTGCAGACTCTGCTGTAGGAGAAGCAAGACCCCTGTCCAGATGGCCCCTGGAGAGGCGAGTTAGCAGGAGGAAGCTGGCTGGGGAATAACGGGGAAAGGGAAGGGTTAAGATTTGCTTCATGAAAGTATTTAGGGGACCCTCTTTAAGATCTGGCTCCTCTAGCTCCCTAAAAGAAGCAATGTATGTCTACTTTGCTTTCTGGAGTCAGAAAGGAATGCTTGATTTCTCAGCAGAACTACTGTTTGTTTTTCCTCTCTAAATACTGGCATCCTTTTAAAAGAAAGCAAAGCTTTTTATTTCACAGAATTAAAAGTCTTAACACACCTAGAAGAGTTTAACATCTTAGTATAAAGGGATATGTGTGGGAAAGTAAATACAGATATCAGATTCGTCCTGCTTTTGATAGGGGCAAGGCTCTGGGAACAGAGAGGCACAGCTCTTCTGCAGTGAGAGGAGAAGATGCCATTCTGGGAAGTGTGGAGCAGGAGTAAGACAAGGCCATCAAAGACCAATTCCCTTATTTTATGATTTGCTTGGAGCTGTTCTAATTATCTTCATCTGAGTGCAGACAAATAAAGCTGTGTGCAAAAGTTTTACAGCTCTTGACCTTACTCAATATCCACACCTAGGTGAGAACCATGAAGTATTTTGTAACACCCTTAGCATTTTGCCATCTTTCAAAATGCACCTTTGAGACTTTTCCTTTATTTTCTCAAAATGTAATCTTCCCCAGCTCTACCCAGCACATTTAAATCATGATAAGACAGATGACCGTAAAGATAATTTACCTTTGCTAAGGTTTCACTTAGAAGACTCCCCTTGATGCTTTATTTTTCTAAGATCGACCATTAGCTAGTGCACTCTGTCACAGGATAGAAATTTGTAGCATTGGTTGTGTCAAAATAGCACAAGTATGAACCCACAGTTTAAGAGGTTGTATTTCTTGATCTAGTTAAAAAATCATCTCATGTTGTTCTTTAAAACATATAACACTACCCAAAAGTTTCTGGCTAATGTTAGGATCAGACAGAGGGTTGATGAGCTCTAATGTCGATAGTGCAGACGTCATAAAACAACGCCTACTGCCTTGTAAAACAGAGGAGCGGGAGCAGCGGATGGGGAACTTGAGAAGTTCTCTAGCGCCACCATTGATTTAATTCCAACAACATGCAAAAAAAAGTGTGAAAACTTTGTATGCTACAAAATGATGGACGAAAATTCCAACTGTTTGACTGTTGGTTTGTAGAACATAATGGACAAGATGATGTGATATTTTGGGAGTCTGATTGTGTTACCTGAAACCAAGAGAAGATGAACATCCTGGTTTTGGCGATAAATGTTCTAGCCAGAAGTAGCATGGCTAAAAGGCGTTGATACCAAAGAAGAGCAATAGGAAAAGAACTTCTATGTTTCTGATATGACTCTCTTTATTTGGTTTCCTATCAATAATGACATTTTGGAATTCCTCAGGAATTTTCACATTGCTGTGGCTTTTTATTTGCAAGTGCTTAGGATGTGTAAATAGAAAGGGGTGGGGCTTTCTGTTTCCTGGAGGTAGCACTCCGCCAGCAGCCAGTTAGAACACAACTGCTTCCCACTTTAAACAGGTTTCCTCTTCCCTTTTTATGGGATTGGAAGTGAACTCAACTCAATTACTTCAGACTCAGCAAGTAGGATGTGGCAAATTAAGGGAAAAAACATTAAGGAACTTATTCAGCTGAGGTTAACCTCCCTGAGATGGGCAACTCTGGATTGAGTGGTCTAAATTATACAATGTCTGATATGATCACTTAAAATATCTATGGCTTTTTCTGTGATTTCATTGTTTTACAATTTTGACTTTTCATTTTGAAGTCTGAAATAATTTTAGACTTATACAAATGTTGCAAAAATGGTACAAAGAATTCTCATATACCCTTTACCTAGCTTTTCCAGATGTTAACATCTTACTTAAGCCTAGTACAATTATCAAAATCAGGGAATTCACACTGATTTAATTATATGGCTCATCTTCAGATCTCAGTTAAATTTGCTGCTTGTCTCACTAATGTCTACTTTCAGGTCCAGGATCAAGTCCAAGACACCTTACATTCACTTGTTGGATAATGACTTTTGAACATTGCTGTACCAGGCCAGACGTGGTGGCTTACACCTGTAATCTCAGCACTTTGGGAGGCTGAGGCTTTTGCAGATCACTTGAGGTCAGGAGTTCAAGACCAGCCTGGCCAACATGGTGAAACCTCAACTCTACTAAAAATAAAACAATTAGCTGGGCATGGTAGTGGGTGCCTGTAATCCCAGCTACCAAGGAGGCTGAGACAGGAGACCCTCTTGAGCCCAGGAGGTGGAGGTTGCAGTGAGCCGAGATTGCGTGACTGCACTCCAACCTGGGCAGCAGAGTAAGACATAGTATACCATCTGTTTTCTGTTTGTTTGGTTTTTGTTTTGTTATTTTTTTGCTTCTTTCCTTCCTTCCTTCCCTCCTTCCTTCCTTCCTTCCTTCCTTCCTTCCTTCCTTCCTTCCTTCCTTCCTTCCTTCCTTCCTTCCTTCCTTCCTTCCTTCCTTCCTTCTTCCTTTCCTTAAACCCTTCCCCTTCCCCTCCCCTCCCCTCCTCTCTCCTCTCCTTTCTTTTCCTTTCCTTTCTTTCTTTTTTTTTTTTAACAATTAGCAACCTTGAGTATAATGATGTCATAATTATAAGATTAGCCCAGTAAAAATGCACACTTAATAGAATACAGTATGTGTAAAGGTCATTTTATATGCACTGGGAAACAAAAAAAAAAATTGTGTGACTCACTTTATTACCCAATGTTCACTTTATTATGGTGATGTAGAACTGAACCTGCAATATCTTTGAGGTATGTCTGTAACTGCTTGATGTACTTATTCTAGATATAATAGAAAGTAAAAGGGTCAAACTGTTCCTAGGCACATTTACTTCTCACCCATTTCAAATAGGAAATGTTATTATAGTCTTAGAAGCATTTTACTAGGATAACACTTCTCATGGTTAACTGGGTCAGAAGCCAAATTAGAATATTTTTAACCCCTCTTGATAGAATTCTAATATCAACTGCCAGCTTTATCTAAAATTAGCCTTTGCTTTATCCCATCTAAAAGCTTTTTAATCCCTTTTATTTTGACATATCAACTGTTGAAATTCTCATTGTAAGTCAATGTAGTGAATTTTTTTTTTTTTTTGGTGCCAAATGTATGAATAACACTGAGCTAATTAATATCCTAAGAAGCATAAGAATGGTTCCAGCCTCAAAGGGCTTATAACCTTATTGGAGAAGTAGTACATACATTTTGCTAAAAGTTAATTAAGGTATGTATATTAGGGTTTTCCAAGGGAAGCAGAACCAACAGAATGTGTGTGTGTGCATGCCTGCGTGTATACATCTATATGTGTGTGTGTGTGTGTATATATATATATACACACATTTATGATAAGTAATTGGCTCATGTGATTATGGAGGCTTTAAGAGCTACAGTTTAGGGCCAGGGGCAGTGATGCACACCTACTCAGGAGGCTGAGGCAAGAGGATCGCTTGAGCTCAGGCATTCAAGACCAGTCTGTTGACTCTAACAACAATCAAAAAGATCTGCAGTTGGCAAGCTGGACACGCAGGAGGAGAGCCAATGGTAAAAGTTCCAGTCAGAGTCTGAAGAACCAGGAGAGCTGAAAGCTGGAAAACTCAAGATCCAAGGAGAGCCAATGTTTCTGTCCAACTCTATAAGCTAGAAAAGGCCAATTCGTAACTCAAGCAAGTCAGGCAGGAGGAATTCTTTCTTATTCACCTTTTTCTTCTAGGGCCTTCAATTGAATGGATAAGGCTCACCAGTAATTAGGAAGGCAATCTGCTGTACTCAGTCTACCAATCCAAATGTTAATCTCATCCCCCTCAGAGACACACCCAGAATAATGTTAGATCAAATGTGTGGGCACCATGTGGTCCGGTCAAGTTAACACATAAGAGGCAGACCAATGTGGATTGGAATAGTGAACCTGACCTGAGCCTTAAAGAATGGGCAATATTAGAACAGGAATGGAGGTGCTTCGAGGGAAGAGAAGAGTAGGAATTGAGTCAAGGTAGAAGAGATCAACAACAGCAGCAAAACTCTAAAGGCTAAAGCAGAGGGTTTGAGATGAGCAGTGTTGGCACACAGCAAGAGATAGTGTAGTATCACCCATTAGAGAGTGAAATTGTAGTGAGCTGAAATGTGATGTAATGGTGTGAAAAGCAATGGGATTTAATGTTAGCAGTTTTAAAAATGACTCAAAATGAGTGATTATTTTGAAGGTCAATCTCGTGATAGTATGAATTTGAGTGGATTAAGAAATGGAAACTGGTTAAAGACAATATTAACAGTAATTCAGACAAGAAGTGATATCTTAGAAGGAAAGAAAGTGGTTAAGAAAAAGAGGAAAAATCCAAGAAAAATGACTGTTGCTAGGTAGCTGATAGAATAAAGGAGATGAAGAAAAGAAAGGGGCCAAAAATCCTAATCAAAATCATTTATATATTTCTTACTGTGTACTAGGGAAGTGCTAAAACTTTAACCTGAATTAGTCATCACAATAATCTTTGTCAAGTATCCCACATCTCTGCAGAGTAAAATCTATAGAGGATGGCACACAGCCTATCACTCTAAAATTTCACTTTCTAATGGATGATATCACCCCACCAATTGCTGTGTGTCAACACTGCTCATCTCAAACCTTCTGCTTTAGCCTCTAGAGTTTTGCTGCTGTTGTTGATCTCTTCTATCTTGGCTCAATCCCTTCTGTTCTCTCTAAGCAGCTCCACTCCTATCCTAATACTGCCCACTATTTAAGGTTTGGGTTAAGTTCACTATTCCAATCCACATTGGTCTGTCTCTTATGTGTTACCTTAACGGGACCACAGAGTGATCACGCATTTAATCTAACATTATTCTGGGTGTGTCTCTGAGGGTGTTTGTGGTTGAGATGAACATTTAGTTTGGTAGACTGAGTACAGCACACTACCTCCTTAATATAGATGAGCCATATCCATAGACTCATCTGTTTATGTGTAGACCTTGTATAACTAGTTAAATTCACCTCTGTCCAGTAGTTCCTTCAATGTTAGCTTTCAGCCTTTGGACTTATTTGTAGTTGTATGCACAGGCTGACTTCTCATAATGTATTTCTTTGCCAGCATGCAAACTCCTAGTTTGTTCCCTTGAAAAGTTACTTATCTTTCAAAATTTAGTGTGTACATTGCTTTCTCTGGGGTAGCTTTCTTGCATTTTTCCAGCTGGCTGAGGTGTTGTTGGCTCCTTGTCTCTCTTATTGGATTACCAGAAGATTTAACAAGAGAACCGTGTTTTTCATAATGCATTTTCAGGTTCTAACAGTGTCATGTAAAGTAGGGTTGGACTTAGATTAATTAGTATTGTTGATGAATGAATGAATGAATGAATGGTGAGTGTGTTGGTCAATATTACACCCTTATGTTCAATGATTTTATGAATTGATTGCTTAAGCCCCTTTGTTCTAATTTCTTTTTCCAGTGCCTAGAAATCATCCTTAATTTTGCTATAAATTTCTTGTTTGTTAGGATCTTTTCAAATGCTATCTGGAATAACCAAATTAGTAGCTAAATAGTTTCAATTTCACCACCTCACTGTCAACTTAGACACAGTCTTCTGTCCTGCTTCCACCTTTTGGTAAGTGTTAAGAATAGGATTTTTTTTTTTCCATTTTAAGACTGTCTGTCAGAAGAGAGTTAATTTTAAAACTTTTAAGTTGGTCGGGTGCAGTCGTTCATGCCTGTAATCCCAGCACTTTGGGAGGCTGAGGTGGGCGGATCATGAGGTCAGGAGATTTTGGGTGGAGAGTTCTCTAGGTGTCTGTCAGGTCCATTTGATACAGTACTGAATTTAGGTCTTGAATATCTTTGTTAATATTCTGTTTTGACAGTCTGTCTAATACTCTCTGTAGGGCATTGAAGTCTCCCTCTATTACTGTATAGGAGTCTAAGTCTTTTTGAAGGTCTCTAAGAACTTGCTTTATGAATCTGGGTGCTCCTGTGTTGGGTTCATATATATTTAGGATAGTCAGGTCTTCTTGTAGAATTGAACCCTTTACCATTGTGTAATGCATTGTATTGTTTAATCTTTCTCGATGTAAAGTCTGTTTTGTCTGACATTAAGATTGCAACCCTTGCTTTTTTTTGTTTTCCATTTGCTTGGTAGATTTTTCTCCACCGCTTTATTTTGAGCTGATGGGCGTCATCGCATGCAAGATAGGTTTCTCGCAGGCAGCATACCATTTGGTCTTGAAACTCTGTGCCTTTTAAATAGGGCATTTAGCCATTTACATTCAAGGTTAGTATTGATATGGGTGGATTTCATCCTGTTGTTGTGCGTTAGCTGGTTATTATGCAGCTAACATATTTTGTTAGTTGCATATTATTGTAATCATATTTTGGTTATTGCTGGTTATTGTTTGTGTGGTTGCTTTATAGTGTCGTTGGTCTGTGTACTTAAGTGTGTTTTCGTAGTGATTGGTAATGGTCTTTCTATATAAAATTCCTTTTTAAGAGTATAATAAAGTCAATCATTTCCAGCATCTGTGTGATGAATTAAATTTCTCAAGTGATCTCTCCTAATGCTGTATTTTATCATCTGAATAACACCTGGGTTCACAAGTTGAATCAATCAGGGAACTCAGTAGTAGGGCAGAAAGATGGCAAGAATACTAGCAGAGACCAGTTAAATTTCCTGGGCAATGAAGTAGCTGTCTTCTAAATAACATAGGTCTTTAAAGTAGCTCACGGAGACTCCAGAAGCTGCAGGCAGCGAAGCGGCCCTCCATCCTCCTCCTTCACTAGGAGCCCTCCTCCACAGAGCTGTTGCGTGTTCTGGTGCTCTGACACTGCTTGTCTTCTCTGCCAGTGTCTGTGGTTTGGAACACCCACTACTGATGTACATATACTGTTTTACTGCAACTAGTGGTGTCCTTGTTGTTGCTGCCAATCCCAGAAGCATTGCTGATAAATGAAATGATACTGTTTTGGCAACTGAAGTAAGAATGTGACTATGGGAAAGCCACTAAATGGATCTAGTTTCCTGTTGTCTGAAAAATGAGGGAACTAGAGGAGATGATCTCTCAGATGAAGTCTCAGAATTCTAGTTCTCGAATTCTGTGATTTTTCTTCTCTCATCTCTTTGGCCTCTTCTGTGTTTTGTCCATTATCCTACTAGCTTTGGTAGTTTTGGGTCCCACTGAAAAAACTGTTTTCGTGACAATACATACTGGCTGTCATGACAACTCATTCTTCTTCCCCCAGAGCAAACTGACCAAACTCTGTGTCAGAGAAACACCTCCTGTCATGTCCTCCCTGTATATGCCAGCTTTAAAAAATTTGTATGGATTTAGGGGGTACAACTGCAGTTTTGTTCCATAGGTATATCGAATAGTGGTGAAGTCTGGGCTTTTCGTGTAACCATCATCTGAACAGTGTACATTGTACCCTTTAGGTAATTTCTCAGCCCTCCTCTCCACTCTTCTGTGTTTCCAATGTCTATTATTCCACACTCTATATTCATGTGTACACATTATTTAGTTCCCACTTATAAATAAGAACATGCGGTATTTGACTTTCTGTTTCTGACCTATTTCAATTAATGACCTCCAGTTCTGTCCATGTTGCTGCCAAAGACTGATCACATTCTTTTTTATGGCTGAGTACAATTCCTTTGTGGATGTATACCACATTTAAAAAACCGAATCATCTGTTAATGTTAGGTTGGTTCCATGTCTTTACTATTGCAAATAGTACTGCAATAAACATACAAGTACAAATATCTTTTTGATATAATCATTTCTTTTCCTTTGGGTAGATACACAGTAGTTGGATTTTTTAAAGTTCATTAATTGTTAGATGTTTGGGGGTTAATTTGCCACAAAGAGATTCTTTTTCTGGGGAAAATTTTTTTCAAGTTCTTCTGGAGCTTGGGGGTTCAATAATATTAAGCTCTAGAAAGATAAAGATACGGTTTTACAACAATGCCAATAACAATACGTTTTCAAGGCATTTTTCATGTACTTCTTTCCACCTTATGAATCTAAAAGTTACTTATAGGAAAAAGAAAGGAAGAAAGAACATGGTACATTTATTCAGAATTACACAATAGCATTTTTCTGAAGCTTCCCCAGAGGAATTTTAAAGCTGTTAGTGTCACCCTCTCACTTCTTAAAGTGGTTAACTCAGCTCATAAACTGGACTCAAGTAAATTTTTTAAATGCCTATGAAATTTTAAAAAATTTAAAAATCTATTTTCAGCATCTATTAACAAAATGTTAATTTTTCTTTAGGATTAGTTTGTTAAATTCATAAAAAGAGAAATAGCTTGACTAATAAAAGACACAGTGTCTGTCTTCTGCAGTAAGCACAGAGGCGTTGACAAAAGGATCTTAACTGTCAAGGATCATTTAAAACCAATGAATTAAAAATCAGGAGGTCAGGGAGAGCTGTACAGAGATGATAAGGCTCTCTGTATTTGTCTTAACAAAGAAAGTATTAAACCAGAGTGATTTTCTCCTTCGTTCTTTTCCCCCCACCAGGAAGAAATGTGAAACTTAATTTTACCCTTGATTGAAAAGGTGCTAATTTGTCTGACAAGTTGTTGGAATCTGAGGATGCTCAAGGTATCCTTGATGTCTCAAACCTTCATGCTGAGTGAAGCATGCCTCTAATGTGTCAATATTTAGGAGATATTTTATATCTCATTAGGTAAGAACAGTATAAACCACCTGAATGCAGATGGGACAGGAACTTGTCCTCTGTCAAAGAGAAAACCTTCAGCTCGTTATAACCAAGGCAATTTTTGAATCGCCCTCATTCAACTAAATATTTGATTAGAAATTAACTTTATTCTTTTACATTGTAGAGAACCTAAGTGAACTTTCTCCCCATTTTCTGCCTTTTTTTGGCAGGTGTGATCTCCAAATCCTTCCCTTTATTGATTGCAGTATCAATGAGTATTTATCAAGAAGGTTCCTAAGAGAGATGGAAATGGAAATATGAAAACTCTAATTCCTTTTCTTTTTAATTGTGCATTTATTGATTGTTTTCATATACTTTCTAAAGCCAAGAATTAGCTGTATGAATGACCTTTGCATGTTAACTAAAGGCTAATTGGTAAACTGATGTATCACTGAGAGGAAATTTCTACTGAAGAAAAAGACATTTTCCTAGCACATAAGTCACCCCAGGTTGCATGGCTGTTAATAATGGCTAACACATATAACTCTTCCTATGGGCTAGATACTGTCCTGTGTGCTTTTATCCATATTAACTCTGGTAATTCTCTTAATAACCCTGTGAGGTGAGCATTATTATCTTAGCTTTACAGAAGCAGAAAAGTGACTTGGCAAAAAATTGCATGGCTATAAAGTGATGGAGTCAGACTCAGACTCAGAGTCCAGCTTCTAACTCCTATGCTGGGCTGCTTCTTTTTCTCATATATGGAACCTTATCTAGCAGTGATGAAGTGTGCTAGATGGGACTGCATTGTCAATGCAGGAAAAATGCTCCTACAGTCAATAAAACCTTTTGTGAGATCTGCTTGCTGCCGAGTTTTCCAAAAGAAAAAAACTACAAAATAAATGTTAGTACTTGCATTACCATTTACTTGTTCCTCTTCAGATTAGGATTATATAAATGCATGACTTGTTTCCTTAGCAACTTTAAGATAAAGTATAGGCTATCCATGTACAATATAATGGCTTGATTCAGATGATGTTGACATGGAGAGTAAATAAAGGGAAACTGGCAAGGTTCATGTAGTAATTTTAATTTATTAAATGTTCAGTTAACTAACCATACAGTTAATTGCCTTCTGATTAATTTTGAAGAGGACAAATGTCTTACTGAGTAAACAGGAACAATAAGATCATATTGTAAAAGGCTGATAAAAAGACCACCTGTTAGTTATCATTATGGACTAACTCAGTGGCTCTCAGACTTGATTGCATATTAGATTCTGCTGGGGAACATCTAGAACTTCTGTTGCCCCAGCTGGAATTCAGACCAGTTAGAACAGACTCTCCAGGCCTGGGTCCCAGGCATCAGTAATTTTCAGAGCTCCCCAGGTCATTTCAATGCGTAACCAAGTTTATAATTCACTGACCTAAATGGAAGTTTTCATGTAAAACTCTATTTCAACCTATTTCAAAAATCCTTCAAACCATTAAAATAAATATCAAATGACTTTTCTTGGAGTTTCTTTTGTCTGAATCAGGAGTTACAACATAACTACTTGAATATCCCAGTATCTGGCGTGTATATTTACTCTGAAAGTATAAAATGTCATTTGTTAAGGTGTATTTACTAAGTTCAAGTGATCTTCTGTAACAATCTAAAAGATTCCATATAAGCCAGGGGCATATTTTAATGATGATTTAAATCATTTATTTCTGAAAAGTTGACAATGTACAGAACAAAATTGTGTATAGATGTACTAATATCTTCCTTCTGCCCTCCTGACCTGCTGACTTACAGAGACAACAACCATGGTGCTTATGCCATATTGTTTCTGGTTTGCTTAGGCCAATAGGAAGTCCCATCCCCAACACCTAGGTTTAAAGGTGGGGGAAAAAATCAGGTGTTTCCTTATTCCCTTGGCTCCTTTTAAGTGTCTGTTTCCTTCCACTGAAGGTCACTGTTGTCCTCAGGGTCACCTCCTGTACTGGCTCTTCTTCATTTTTGGGTTCTTCACCTCTCCCTTTCCTCACACCTTTATGCAAGGGGGGATGAAATACTCCATTGCTGTTAGTTCCAGGTTCCTGCACTGTCCCTAGTGGTTCCTCCACACTCTACCCACAACTTTATAATAGATTTATGAAAAAAAACTCTTCTCAAGCCATCCCATTTTGACTGTGCCGTTTGTTTTTTGTTGGGGCCTTGACTGATATGGTGCATAATAAAAACCGAGGCAAGAAAATCTGTCCCAAGAGTATGCCAGTGACAATGACAATGACTGGAAGACACTGGACAGCCATGTCACTAAAATGCGCGTTAGAATCAAGCTCTAATGTGACAAATGTGTTTAGTAGTTTTTTAAAAGCACGTTTCCCTCTGTTTTTGTAGGTGAGTTATACAACTTAAATTCTGTAGCCCACTTACCATTATGTTACACAGTAGCAATGATTCAAGGATACTATGAGGATAGAAATGTATCTAGTATGGTCTTTATTAATCATACACTCAGTCATGGTTTCCTCTGACCTATTTACTATTCTCATTATTTGCCCTGGGTTTTTCTACATTAATGTCTTAGCTCATTTTATTGCCTTTTCTTATGATTCAAGGTCTTGATCAAATGCCATCTCTGCCACGAAGATTTCCCTAATTTTTTTTTTTTAACTGAAGAGACACATTTTCCTTTACAAAATCTAGCCCACTATCTGCATATCTTGTGGGTCTTTCCACCTGACTTTGTATCTCAGATCTACCCCATCATAGCTGGCTGTCTTTTCCAAGCACCCACGCTTTCCTGTGTTTGGCTTTTCTTATCGATAAAATGGGGATCACAGTAGTACCTACCTTGGAGTTATCAGGTTTATATTAGATAAGATAGGTCAAGTATTTCAAACAGTATCTGGCACATAATGAGCGACAAATGTTAGCTATTTTATTCTAGTTATAGTCTTGTAATGAAGCTATTTTGGCACATGCTGTTATTCTGCGATGTACTTAAGAATTGGGACAATGAGAGAGTCACCTTTGTATTCTCAGTATCAAGCAAAGAGACAGACACAGAGTTGGTGGGTGGGTAGTTGGCTAGTTCATTCGCTTGTTCCTTTAATGAAAAGAAGCCAATCTGGTGCAGTGGTTACGCTTATAGGTTCAGAAACATATTTCCTGGGTTCAAGTCTGATTTTTACCACTTAATTTTTATGTGATCATCATCAAAATCACTGAAGCTTGCTTTATCTCAGCCTTCTCATCCACGAAGTAGAAACAATAACAGAACTACCTCAGTATTGTTGGGGTTTAAATGAGATTAATGAAATAAATCACTTAGCATAGTGCCAGAATATTGTAAGCATTCAATAAATGGTAATAATATTAAAGGAATCACAAGATTAGAAAGAAAGTAGTCCAGGGGAGAAAATAATATCTGAGGCAAAAGTACTGTAGTTTAATGATTATTATATTGAAGGCCTAATGTATTGAAAAAAATTACAGTGAAAAAATATATTCCTGATAGATAAGAAAAGCATTTGAGGTTGAGAATTATGTCAGGACAGGGTATCCTTGTATAAAACTGCTCTAGTGATGTGAAAAAGATTCATAAAGTCTATCTCTTGCCAAAGGGTATGTCAAATATGAGATTTACACTTCCTAAGAGTTGTGGATTGTGATACATGCCATTTATTTGTGTGTCAGTGACTCTATAATCATTCCTAGAGAGGGCCCATTCGCTTCTCGCTGACCTCCTCTTTCCACTCTGTACATTCCTCATTACATACCAGATGTGTTCTCTGATGTATGGCCAAAAATCTAGGTGAATCAAGAGTGGCAGTCTAGAATAGACAGGAGCTGTGTCTGGCAGTGATTCATTCTAATTACACCAAAATCTAACTAATGGAGAAGTCAGTGCAGTCAGAAGAGGGAGAGGAATGTGGCTTCTCTTTCTGCCTTTTCTTTTTCCAGAGACTGACCCCAGTGAACTGTTGAAATTTGATAGCCATAATCAATAGCTTGTAAAACAATAAGGTCAGCATTGTAAAGATTCAGATTTTCTGCCTCCAAATGTAATGGAAACAAGACTGGTGTGCTGAGCCACTGAGGTGAGTCTGACCTTAGCTGACTGACTGATAAAGGACCCGGAGCAGAGGAAGAGATAAAAGAAGAACACAGAGAAGATGCAGTTGTAAATATTACATCAGCACAATCCTTGTTTGTACTCTGGGAACATGCTGAATTGTTGTTTTGCTATTGCATTAAAAGTAGAAAATCCCAGCTCTGGAGAAAATAGATTAATTAAGAAGGCTCAGTAATGGAGTGCCTGCATACGTAGTGTCCTCTGCTTTAGGGGTCTCCATCATCATATTCAAGTTTCTTTATCCATTTGAGCTAATTCCATTAGCTCACCCACATTTCCTAAATACTAGGTTTTAAAGTCTAGGGATTAGTATTGTTCATCTCAAAATTCAAACTGGAACTGTTAGTTCAGAAGTCAGATTTTTCTAAGTTTAAAATGCATACGAGAGGGGTATTGTAGGTCTGCATGTTATTGAACGAGACCGCTCTCAAAACAGTAGACAGATATTTCCACTGTATCTTTGCACAACACTTTAGAATTTGATTAGAAAATAGGGAGAAAAGAAATAGACTTGTGGGTTAAATAGATTCTTGCTTACAAGTTTAGAGATTATTTTACTCATTGGGTAGTTTCATGTAAACTGGGTTTTGAAGTTTCAGAAAAAAAGCAATTTCCTATATTAAACATCTTTAAAAGTTTTCTGAAAATATGCCATGACTCAAAAGCCTTCCTGATGAGTAAATAACCTTTACCATTTTTTTCTCTTTGGTAATTTGAAGGTAAACAATTAGGCACATATAAAGTTCTCTTTTTAATAAATGGAATATTTGGATTTAAATATTAGAAGAAAAAAGTCTTCTTAGCAGGTGTTACGCATTTGCTGAAGATAGATCATTCAAGAAAGAGTTCAAGAGATTTACTGAAGCTGAGATGGTCAGAGGTAGCCATTTTGAGGTATGAGGTTACTGAAGATATAACACCCCTGGGAACAGAGGCTCTAATTTAGGTAAAAAACAAACAACATGGAATATGAAACAAAACTGAATCTTGTATTGACTATAATTAGAATTGAATTTATAGTAAAATCCTGCTGAGTATTATATGATTGGGGTTTATTGTTTGCAAATGGAAGTTACCTTTACAAAGCCAAACACAGCTCCCTTTTGCTGGGTAACTTTTGGGTTTCAATTGTAAGTGAGTATTCAAGGAGACCTGACAGCATGGGATGTAACCTGCCATGACGAACAGCTAATGAGGATTGCCTTCTACCGCACTCGATTTTCTCTAGAATTATTGTTATGCTGTCTATGCTGAAATCAGTGATGCTGTTAGTATCCTGTTTCTCTGAGTTGCTGCAGTTGCAGGCGAAGTTTTTAAGTTATAATTAATCTTGATGTGTATTTCACGTAAAAAAGTATAGTGATTCAATGTTTGCTTTTCAATCTACTTTTTTTTCTATCCCAGTAGGTATTCTAGTATCAAGCATAAGATCTCGATTAAAAAGAAAGCTCCAGAAAATGAAAATATAAATTCTTTAGTCCATTTTAAACCAACAGTTGCATAAAATCTCCACTCAGAAACTTTTGAAACTCTGTGCTTAAAAGAATTTGGTTTATGTGTAGCTGAAGTGATTGAAGCGTATCCTGTTTTCTAAATTCCTATGTAGATATCCCTTCTAGGCAAAGGAGATAAAATAGGAGTCACCAAAAAGACTCATGTTGTGGTGCTCGCTGATTGGGGGGCCTTAAAGCTAAGGCATTACAACAGTTCTGATATAATCAAAATAATATGTGTCACCAGCATTACCTCTCCTTGCTCATATCTCATTGTTGATCTTAAGAGCCTTATGAGAATGTGGCTGCTTGTAATGTAAGAGATGGGCATTTCTAATTTTGGAGATTTAAAAAAGAACTACTTGGCCCGATCATTATAATGTGAACTTGAAATTGATACTCTTCAACAATCTTTCTACACAGAACCAAATATAACACTTTGAAGGCCACAGAAAGATTTCACTAGTGACCTTCGTCAATACTTGGGAGAGTAGTTAAAGGAGTCGCTGTTAACAGAAATACTGATCATTTCTGCATAACATAATATAACAGGCCAACCCAATAGAGAGAAACAAGCTCAAGAATATCTGCAGATCAAGTCAGAGATGCCAGTTTCTTAGTAGGGTTTGTAGAGTTATAAAAATGACTTGTTTAAATGCTTAGGAAAATGAGTTAAAGATTCAACAAGAATAAAGACCACCTAGAGAGATTTTATACTACAAATTAATTAGCATAATTTTTATTACCTGTCTGTCATAGCAGTTCACATCATTGCTGTTAGATGATCTTGAACATTTACAGAAAATCACAGCCTGGGAATTGTTTAATATTCTGGGGATTGAACTAAAGATACCCAGGATACCAAAATATTTGCCACAGTACACATACATGCCCATAAGTAAGCGATAGACTCTGATTGGACTGTGTTAGTAATTCCATTACATTGTCTCCCAAAGACCTCTATCAAGTGCATTGAGACTTCCACGCATTTTTCAAGATTACAAATTCCTACCAATGATGTTGAAAGGTGTGTTGTAAATGTACAGTGTGACTTCTCCAAAAAAAACCTTACCCTCACTTCCCTAATTCAATAAGCAAAAAGTCCTTTGAGAAAGGACACAAAGAATCCTTATCCAAAGCATTTGTGCCATTATAAAAGTCTGATTTTAGGAAACTCTCAAAAGACTTCCCAAGCTTTTGTCTACTCTTCTGAGGCTCTGGTGGTTCTGGGGGAAAATTAATATCATTCTCACTGAATTTGGCTCTTGTATCAATGTACTTGAAATGGAAATCCATTTCTTAGTAAAAATACAGAAAATCACCAAATCAAACAAGCTTTCCTCAGAACAATTATATATATATCAATCTGCCAATTGTGTTGGTACTGAAGTCTAGTGAACATTAAAGTGAAACTAAGTACAGTTTCTGAATATATTTAAATTGTTTAAATAAAAAATTAATAATTTAAAATAATTATAGTCTTATAGGTTTGCAAAAATAGTACAGAAAGTTTCTGTATACCTTTTGCTCAGATTCGTCTGATTTTAACCTTTCATATAAACTTAGAAAAATTATCAAAATAAAGAAATTATAATTAGTAACAATGCTATTAACTAAACTGTGGACTTTATTCAGATTTCATCAGTTTTTCCAGTATCATCCTTGTTTCTAGTTTTCTGATATCCAACCCAGGATCTCACATTGTAGTTAGTTGTTTTTTCTCCTTAGTCTCAAATAATCTGTGAGAGCTTGTTAGTCTTTGTGTTTTGTGATCTTGACACTTTTGAAAAGCACTGGTCAGATATTATGTAAAACATAATGTCGTTGTGGGTTTACCTGATGTCTTCCCATGATTTGATTGAGGTTATGCATTTTTGGTAAGAATACCACAGATACAGTGTGCGCTTCCCAGTGAATCTATCAGGAAAAATAGGCTGTTGATAACGTCTTATTACTGGTGATGTTCAATTGTTATGGTTATTCCATTTTGGATTCAACCCATTTCCTGTAGATTTTTTCTAACATATGGTAAAAAATTCACTGTTTGTGATACTGTATAATGTTACACATGTATAATATGTGATATTGTATAATATTTCAATATAATGGTTCTGTGGTTTTTGGTAAATCTGTAGAGTGGTGTTTCCATCACCACAGTCATAATTCGCAACGTTTTCACCATCACCATCTCTCATTCTGCCTCTTTGCAATCGGCCCCTCTCCACATCCCATGTTGCCAACCACGAATTTGCTTTCAGTTTCTGTTGTTTTGCCTTAGAAAATACATTTAAGATTCATTCATGCTTTTGTGTGAATCAAGTTTGTCCCATTTTATTGCCAAACACTGTTCCATTATATAGATGTCACGTGGTTTGTTTATTCATTCACAAGTTGAAGAACGTCTGTTTTTGTTCATTTCTTAATAAAGCTGCTATAAACATTTGCATACAGGTTTATGTCCAGGCTTATATCCTTTTCATTAGGATGTGTAGCTTTTCTAACATCATGGAATTGCCTTTGTCCTTTTCTAAAAAGCCAGTTGACTATATACATGTGGGTTTATCTCTAGACTTCTTTACTGCTGACCATTGTGTATGTCTTTTCACCAATAACACATTATCTTTATTACTCTTGACTTATAGTAAGTCTTGAAAGTAGGTATTGTGAGTCCTTAACTTTGTTTTTCTTTTTCAAAATTATTTTGGCCATTCTAGTTCCTTTGTCTTTCCATTACATTAGACAGCTTGCCAATATTTACCCTTCCTCCAAAAATGAACAAATAAACAAACCACGTAGGCAGTTCGGATTTTCACTGGAATTGCAATGAATCTATAGATCAATTTTGAGTCTTTATAGTCTTTTCTTTATAATATTATCCAACATTACAACACAATATTGTACAATATTAAAGTATTGTATAATTACTGTAAGATTATAATACACTTGCAATATAATGCAATCCACTTGTAATACAATTATGACATTATAATATTGTATAGTATTTCAATATAATATTACAATACTGAGTCTTCCAGTCCATGAACAGCTACATTTCTTCACTTATTTGGGTCTTCTTTGATTTATTTTATTAATATTTTATAGTATCCAGAATACAGATCCTGCCCATATTTTGTTAGATCTGTACTTTAGTATTTCTTTTCATTTTTTGGAGGTGCTATTATAAATGATATTTTAAAAACTAATTTGAGCTCTAATTATTTATTGCTATTATATAGAAATACAATTTTGTATTTTGGTCTTATATCCTGTGACTTAGATAAAGTTTTATGAGTTCTAGTAGGCTTTACAGATTACGTGGGATTTTCTGTAGACAGTCATGTTGTCTGTGAAAGCAAACAGTTTTATTCCTTCTTTTATTATACGATAGGCTTATCTTTCATTCTTTTTTAAAATTGTACTGGCTAGCACTTCTAGTACAAGTTTTTATAGAAGTGGTGAGAAAGAACATTCTTGCCTTGTTCTTTATCGTGGGTAGGGGGAAGATTTTAGTCTTTTTCCATTAAGTATAATGTTAGCTATAGATTTTTGTAGATTCCTTTGATCAAATTTAGGAAATTCCCTTCTTTTCTAGTTTTCTGAGAGTTTTTATAATAGACGGATATTGAGTTTTGTCAAATGCTTTTCTTGTATATGCTGAGTGAGATAATCAGTTTTTTCTCCTTCGCTCTCTTTTTTTTTTGGGACAGTGTCTCTCTTTGTTGCTTAGGCTGGAGTGCAATGACACCAACGTGGCTTACCGCAACCTCTGCCTCCCAGGCTCAAGCGATCCTCCCACCTCAGCCTCCTGAGTGGCTGAGCCCACAGGCACCCACTACCATGCCCAGCTAATTTTTTTTTTTTTGAATTTTTGGTAAAGACATGGTTTCACCATATTGCCTATGCTTGTCTTGAACTGAGCTCAAGCCATCAGCCTGCCTCTGCCTCCCAAAGTGCTGGGATTACAGATGTGAGCCACTGCGCCTGGCTGTTTTTTTCTTCTTTGTTCTACTAATATGGTGAATTACATGGATTAATTTTAGAATGTTGAAGAAGTCTTGTATTCCTGGGATAACTTGTTTGGTTGACATTTATTATCCTTTTTATATGTTTCTGGTTTCGATTTGCTAATATTTTGTTGACTATTTTGCATGTATGTTCATGAAGAACATTCATCTGTAGTTTTCTTTTTATTATAATGATTTGGTCTGGCTTTGGTATTAGGCTAATGGTGGCCTCATAAAATAATTTGGGAAGTCTCTTTCTTTTTCTGGAAAATGTTTATACAGAATTAATATTATTCTTTTCCTAAACGTTTGGTACAATTCATCGGTGAACTTGTCCTGGAAATTTCTTTTTAGGAAAGTTTTAAATTACAAATTTATTTTATCAAATAGATATAGGAATATTCAGATTAATGATTTCTTCTTGAGTGATTTTAGTAGTTCATGACTTTCAAAGAATTGGTCCTTTTTTATTAAAGTTGTTGAATTTGTAGGCATAGAGTTTGTTTTTGTAATATTCCCTTATTAACCTTTGAATGTCTGCAAGGTCTGTTGTGATGACATCCTCTTTCATTCTTGATATTGGTAATTTGGGTCTTCTCTGTTTTCTGTTGCCAGTTTGTCTAGAAGTTTATCAATTTTATTAATCATTTCAAAGAATCAACTTTTGGTTCAATTGGTTTTCTGTACTGTTTTCCTGTTTTTGATTTTATTGATTTGTATTTCTTTCTATATTGTTTTCTTTCCTTGGAATAAATTTTCTCTCCTTTCTCTACTTTCTTAAGTGAGATTAGCAACTGATTTGAAGCTCTTATTTTTTCTAACACAAGTATTTAACACTACAAAATTCTCTCTAATCACTGCTTTAGTTTCATCCTACACATTTTGATAAGTTATATTTTCATTTTCATTTAGTTCAACATATTTTTATTTCCCTTAAGATTTTCTCTTTGACCCATGGGTTATTAATTTCCAAACTTTTGGGGATCTTTTCCAGATGTTTTTGTTATTAATTTTTAGTTTAATTCCATAATTGTCAGAGAACATATATTATGGGATTTCTATTTTTTAAATTTGCTGAGCTTTTTTTATAATCCAGAATATGGTCTATATTGCTGAATATTCCATGAGCACTTGAGAATAATATATATTATACTGTTGTCACTCAGAGGGTCTACAAATGTTGATTAGGGCAAATTGAATAATATTGTGTTAAGGTACATATTGGTACTCATTTTATGCCTCCTTGTTCTATCAATTGCTGAGAGATGTATTGAAGTCTCCAACTCTAATTATAGATTTGTATATTTCTCTCTTCAGTTTTATGACTTTTTGTTTTATACTTTGACACTTTTGTTAGGCACATACACATGTAGAATTGTTATGTCATTTTGAAGAGTTTACCCTTTTGTCATGTAATTTACCTCTTTATTTCTGATAGTATTCTTTGTTCTGAAATATATTTTGTGTGATATTAATATAGATACTCCAGTTTTCTTTTGTTAACATTTACATGGTATATCTTTTCCTGTCAGTTTCTATCTGCTATCCTATTCTTTCTGCCTGAAGAATGTTCTGTAACTTTTCTTGTACTGTTGGTTTCTAGGCAATGCATTCTGTTAAGCTTTCATTTGTTTGAAAAGTCTTTTTATACTTCATTTCTGAAAAAATATTTTGGCTGGGTATAGAATTTAGGTTTTAAGTTTTTTCTTTCAGCATGTAAAGAGTCACTTTTTTTTCTTTTTTTCTTTTTCTTTTTTTTTTTTTTCAGCTTGCACTGTTTCTGACAAGAAGTTTGGTGTAATTCTTATCTTTGTTCCTCTGTATGTAACGTGTATTTTTTCTCAGGCGGCCTTCACGATATTCTCCTTCTTTTTTGTTTTTAGCAATCTGAATATGCCGTATGGCATGGAGAGGTGTTCTTTGTTGTTATTTTGCTTGGTGTACTATGAGCTTCTTGGATCTGTGCTTTATTGCCTGTCCGTACCTATAGAAACTTACTAGCCATTGTTTTGTAAAATACTTTTCTGCTCCATTCTCTCTACTTTCTAAGGAATTCCAATTATATTAATACATATACTAGACTGTTTTATAAATATACCTTTAAAAAAGCCTCACATTCAGTGCTTGCAGTCAATTTCCTATATATTTATTGATTGATTTTTTTCTGACATTAAAAAACATAGCTTTAAATTTCAAATGATTAAAAAAACTAAAAGATTTTCTATAATGCTGAGACTAAAAAAAACCCTTTTAAGAGTATTGTATATGTTCTTTCAGTCTTTTTCTTATTCAAACACAAATAGATTTCCTATTCAAACATACATACATATATTTTTAACACAATGGTATGAATAATAATGTATTTCTCTTATTGTTTATTTCACTTTTTATAGGCCATCTTATCATGTTGATGCACATAGATCTACATCAGTCTTTTAAATAACTACATTGCATTTCATTGTATGAATTAAACTTTGTTTAATTAACAAACTCACTATTGATAAACATTTAAAGTGTTTCGATTTATAACTATTAAAAACAATGTCACAATCATCCTGAATTGTAATATGTATTTGTAATCTTAAGTAAGTTTTTCACAATATAAACCCTTAAAGTAAACTTGCTAAGGCATAGGGCATGCATATTTTGAATATCGGTAGATATTTCCAAATTTATCCTCAGAAAAGTTATACCAATAGTCATCAACGCCATCACCACCAGAAATTTATGAGAGTGTCTTTTCCTTTTCCATGCTGCTCACAAACATATTCTTGTGTAGCTTATTCTTGGGGCAGTGAATGCTGTTGAAATCTATTATATTGTTATGGGTATGAAGAACACAGTGTTTGAGGCATATTAACTTGGCATTATCATTAAGAGGATGGATGGAGATTAGTGAATTTAGATGCGTGGAGACAAATGTAGTTATTCAGGCTTAAATAACTGAGGGTCAGCACCAAGATAGCTGGGTAGCAGCAGTAGTGAAAAGAAGGATCAATGTTTCAAAGAAAATGAAGTAGGCTTTATAAGTGCTTGAAGGTGAGACCTAAATTTGGAGTCAGAAGACTGAGATCTGAGTCTCGCATGTATCATTATTATTAACTTAGTGACCTGGCCAATTTTTACAATGTTCATTAAAAAAAAAAAATCTTGAACAGGTTTACTGCAAAGATTAAATGAGACAATTTATATATGATGGTATTTTTAAAACTCTAAAGCCTGATTGCAAATGTAAGATAATCATTATAATGTGTGAGATGTGAAAAGGGGGGAGAATTAACAGTATCTCAATAGTTGAGCCATGCAGCCCAGGGAGTGAGGGGTTATTGACAGGAAGAGATTATTAAATGAGACAATGATGGATTCAAATTTATTACTGTTGTATTTGAAGTAACTACGGAACTTCTGCATTGAACTATCCAATAATTAGTGGGTACAACTAAATTAGAATTAAGGAGATCAAGATTTGAAATAAATTTCCTCTGAGAAGGGCTAAGGATTAATTTTCTGACCACACACAGTCCTTCCTCCAGTCTTTTGAGTAAATAACTGACAATTGAACATTCTTCACTTTACTCCCTTTCTTCCAATAAGAGCTGAAGCAGCCCACGTGACCCTATGTCAGCTGGAATCTGGCTTCTTAGCATCTTCCAAACACATTGTACTTGGAATCACAGTCAGAGGTTAAAGTTCAGTTTGTGGACTTGGAAAGAAGACATCATCTACTTTAGCCTGAATTTCCCAATTGATCAGATAATTATCTATAATATATTAGTTGACGTCATGAGAATTAAAGTTGTATATAACTGGATTGCTTGACTTTTAACTGCTAGACCCTGGTAAGTAACAATGAAAAAGACATCATTCTTGCCCTCAAGGAGCTTTAAGTCTGATAGGAAGAGATCTGACATCTAAGCTTAATAAAATATAATTGTTCTGTTAAGACTATGTGATTGGGAGAGTGGGGAAAGGAGAGACAAAGAAGGATGTGGTCAATTCCCCATTTCTAGAATGGGAGGCCAATATTTCAGAAAATTCTAGATTGTGTAGATGGAACTGTATCTTGAAAGAGAGTGCTTGTGGGTGTACAACAGGGCTGGATGCTTGAGAAATAAAGCTGGAAGATCAACTGTATGGATGTGGGAAATATTTTGAATAGCAGGTGTGATGGCATCTGCAAGTTGATCATTCTCTCTAGAGCTCAGGGGAGAGGTGAGTTGGAGCAGGCTGCATTAGAAGCGGTCATGCTGGAGTCATGCCCTTGGCGTGATGATGGTCCCTACCCCTGCCTTCCTCCCACTTCTGCCATCCCCACCTTGGTTTTCTCCTTCATTCTATAATGTATTCTCCTTTCATTCTGTACTGCAACCTTCCCCTCCACTCTCCCACTGAATCCTAAACCTAAAATGATTTGGAACCAAATTATGATTTGAAGGATTATATTACTGGTTCATATTGACCCTGCTGTGATACAATGATAGCTGTGGCCAAGGTTTATTTTGATACATTGAACAAAGTGAAGTCTTCTGAGCCTTGCTATTTACAGATTTAAAAGAAGCTGAAGAAAATAAAACATATTTTAACCCCTAGGAAATGAACAAATATGTGCCAGCTCATCCAAGCACAGTGTGACATGACTTATGTGGTACTGTAACCTAATGAAGCCTGAAGTCATTCAAAATATCGCATGCTCATAATAATTCAGATATATCGCTTGTTTGTGGTAGTGCCTGAAGACTAGCAGGCTCCCATAGAAAAGAAAACCTTTCCGATCTTCAGCCTCTCCTCATCATACACTGGATGCTGGGCTGCCAGCAGCTGCTCTAGTGCCTCAATTTCAGGTCCCTTCCCTCCATCTTCCCTTCCATCTAAATGATTCGTTCTTTCTTGTTATTTTCTTTAACTTCTTTATGCCTCCCTTCTCTTTGGTCTCAGTTATCTCACCATGAGAGTAATTTGCCTATTAGCTTGTGAAAACTTAAGTTTGCCACGTCTTATTCTTTCACCCAATGGGAATGGCACTTGCTGTTTATGGTGACATCATAGCATCATAAAAATATAGATTTGAAATTGGAATATAGTCTAATTTCCCATAAATACAGAAGCCCTTCTTTTAATACATTTTATTTAAAACAAGAGAACAATATTTTATCTTTAGACCCTCAATAAGCATGAAACATTCTCAGCTTCCTATTCACACAAGGTCTTTAAACATGGTAGCTTTTTCTGACCTGGATTCTAGACTACTGCTTCCATATTTTAACTGAATATTGACATTTCCTTAGGTTACCTCCTTTCTGGGAATTGGGGGGCAGGCTTGAGTGGTGGTAGCTCCTCTTATTTTGTTCTGCATAGTTCTGGAGTGGAGCATGGAAATGGCTGTAAACATTATAATCCAAGTAGATCTGTGACCCAGTACTGTATACCTGAAGCCCTTCATCCTGGCATGTGATACCCTGCATTGCACTCTGCCTGTTTCTCTTGCCGATATCAGCACTCCCAGGCCACTACTCACTCCATATCCCCTCCATCCACTTGTCTGGCCTGACTCCACACAGTAGACATACAATGGGTGCTTGAGTAATACTTGTTAAAGGCAAAGGAGAAAGATGATAAATCTTAGAGGATGTTATGCAAATGTACTTTAAATTTTAGGTTGTGAAGTTAGTTGTTCAAGTTCAAGATACCTCCAAAGTGCCAACATATCTCCCCTTAAGATGTTCACTGCTTCACCTCCCTCGGTTCTTTTCTCAAATGTCTTATTCTCAGTGAGGTCTTCCTGACTACTCCATTTGAAATTGCCCTACACCTTTGTAGAACTTCTTATTTCTAGATAATAAAGGTTACATTTTTAATTTTTCTTTTTAACACTGATCTGATATATCGTATTATTAATTTTTTATCTTCTCATTTATTTATTGTCATTCTTAGGCACGGCTTTTACCTCTTCACTCCTCTGTTTCTAGAGTTCAGAACTGTGTTTGACACATGCATGGAAGGCCATTAACAAATGTTTTTGGAATGAATGGGAGAAAAAGTCACTCTGTCGTCATTCTGTCTGCTTCCTCCTTTTCTCCCTTCACTGGCTTTTTCCATGTCTTGAATCCATACACAGAACCCGTTCTTCACAGCTCTACAGTTTCCAAGTCCTAGTTCCAACCATGCTCAGAGGCTGAGTAGCTGTTTCTCAGTCTGAATCTCAAATTCCCAGGTGAGAAATAAAATGGACACTGTTTTTATCAGGCCTATGTCCTGGTACAATCTACCATGGCCAAGGGATCGGAGACACAAATCATCCACTGAGATTGTTGCCAGCATCTACTTGTCAGGGAGGAGGAAGTAATTCCAGGAAAAGGATAGTTGTGCATTGAGTGGGCACCAGGTATTCACAGTAGTTCAAGAGGCCTGAGGAATCCTTTCCAAATCATTTAAATTTCCCAAATACTTTATTTATGTATTTATTTGAAACCAACTCTCACTCTGTTGTCCAGGCTGGAGTACAATGGCAAGATCTTGGCTCACTGCAGCCTCCACCTCCCAGGTGGAGCAATTCTCTAGCCTCTGTCTCCCAAGCTGGGATTAGAAGCCCACGCCACCACATCTGGCTAATTTTTGTATTTTTAGTAGAAATGGGGTTTCGCCATATTGGCCAGGCTGGTCTCAAACTCCTGGCTTCTAGTGAGCCGCCCGCCTTGGCCTCCCAAAGTGTTGGGATTACAGGCGTAAGACACTGCACCTGGTCAAATTTCCCAAATATTTTAAATGGATTCACAAAAGAGTGTCTTGTTCATCTTTGTATCCATGGCACCTAGAGAAATTCCCAGGAGACAGACCTCATGGTTTGAATTGCCTTTTTGCGTTATCTGATAGTTTCTGGTGTTTAGTAATGCCTTTGTTCTATTGATGATAATGGTAAGAATAGGGAAATTTGGTTATTTGATAATGATGTAGTAAAAGAAAAAGCTGAGTCAGAGTATTTACATGTATATAGTTGTAAAGAGGTGGTAATACTGTGTGTGTTGGCGGGGGAGATTTAAAACTTGACTTAGGAAAGAGCAATCCTTACTAAAATATACAAAAATACTTGGTGAGCTAATGTTTTTGATGCAAGGGCTTGACTACAGGATAATAGCTTACAAGTTGTCCCCTGCTGTTTGGTAATGTTAATGGACAGGAAGTGAGTAATGATTTATAAAGTGGTGTTGGAGCTGTAGTTAACAAGGCTCCCTGACCACAGTGCAATGCGCAGAAGGAAGCAGCAGTTACAGCTCATGGAGGAGGGAAAAGCCTTTTCTTCATTGTTCCTACCTCATGCATTGTTCAGCTTCTACGCTCCCTCCCCACTCCTTGTTTTTCCTGACAATACAGAGCCTAGGGATGACCTCTGAGGAAGGCTTTGTAGCAGGTTGTCAGATAAAATCTAGGATGCTCAGTTAAATTGGAATTTCTGCTGGGCGAGGTGGCTCATGCCTGTAATCCCAGAGCTTTGGGAAAGCAAGGCAGGCAGATGGCTTGAAACCAGGAATTTGAGACCAGCCAAGGCAAAATGCGGAGATCCCGTCTCTACAAAAAATAAAAAAAAATGTAGCTGGGTGTGGTGGTGTGAGTCTGTAGTGCCAGCTACTCGGGAGGCTGAGGCTGGAGGACTGCTTTAGCCTAGGAGGTCGAGGTCACAGTGAGCTGTGATTGCACCACCCAGCTCCAGCCAGGGTGACAAAGCGAGACCTCATCTCAAAAAAAAAAAAAAAAAAAAAAAAAAAAAAAAAAAAATTAAATTTCAGATAAATAGTGAAAAACTTTTTAGTGTAATTATGTTCCAAATATTGCATGGGGTAAACATATAAGAAATTGTTATTCGTCTGAAATTCAAACTTTAGTTGTCTTTTTATTGACTCACTCTGGCAACTCTACTTACAGCCCACATTGCTTCACAAGAGGCTATTAGTTCATGTAGATGCAAAAGTTCTTTTAGTTCATTCCTACAAACCTGGGGACAAGACAGACCTGCCAAAGAATAGAGGCTTAAAACAACGCTGAGGGAGAAAAAATGCTGTTGTTATTAAATACTCTGTGCTGATGTGATAGTTTAAAAGAGTGACACTATTTATGTGCCTGCGTTGGGAACGTGTGGACTATTTAAAAAAAAAAAACAACACAACAAATCACTCTACAAAATCACAGAATGAATGAGCCAGCAGGAACTAAAGATTCCTAGTTCAGGCTTCCTCATTTTACAGAAAAGGGAACTGAAATAACAGAGTCGAAATAGTCTTGGAGTCAGACCTGAAAAATCCAGGTGATATCATTTAATAATCGGGGGAAATGGCTGAATGCTTCCCTGAGCTTTAGTTTTCTACTTCTGGTAGAGGGGAGATTGAAATGCTTACCTCAAAGAATTCTAGTGAGGATTAAATGAGTCAATGCTAACGCCCCCTGAACTGCTTTCCAGGGTGTCAATGCAAGTTGCTATGGGGCTGTCTCCCCAACAGGCTGGTCAGCTGCATGGCCTGGATGAGGTCTCCTCACGCCACCCATTGTGGCCGCACAACAATGTTAGCAGATAATTTAAGTCATCACTGGCCTCCGTCTATCACCAAAGCAGACTATAGAGCACTTTACTTCTGCTGGATAAATGATAAGCTTTCATATTTGACCCTGCTAGCCAAAAAATGTGGGGAAAGGGAAATAGACAATGGACGTCTAAAAAAGTCCAGAAACCAAACAAACAACAGAAAATTCTCCGAGCGGCTCTTTCTCTGAGACAGAGAGCGTGTTTCTCTCTGGGAACTCTGCCTAAGTAATCTAGGTACCTTTTGTGAAGCAGGGATCTACTTTGTTGATGTTTCCCCCAAACTCCAAAACTTTGATTCTATTCAACTTGAGATATTTGTTTATCCAATCACGACAGTTATTTTCCCCAAACTGCTCATTTTCACATCCTCTAAAGCCATGGTTCTCAAAATATTGTCCCTGAGCCAGTAGCAACAGCACCTGGGAACTTCTTACAAATGCAAATTCTGGAAGGCCAACGCGGACCTCCTGAATCAGAAACTGGGTGCTGGGTTCAGTAATCTGTGTTTTCACAGCTCTCCTGGTGACTCTGATGCCGGCTAAAGCCTGAGAACTGCTGGCGCAGAACTTTACCTCCCGTCTTCAGGTCTGTCTATACATCTTGTTGGTTGATAGCAATAGAGTGAAACTCTCTGTGTTTGTGTCCACTATATCTAATTACAACTTACGGGCGCTCGGGAATCGTTAAATGACAATATGGGAAGGGGAGACGTTCACATTCATTAAATACTGTTCTAAAATTATACCCGGAATGTAACTGAGAGAGGTATGACTGTGTGACGACATAGAGAGGTAATGCCGTTAAAAGAAAGGCTCACTGCTGCTCACAGCTCCCCAAGAAATGAGAGGCAAGGCATACAACTCAGGACCATGGAGGAGGTTCCAGTGCCAGGAAGCAGAAGTGGGAGTGAGGGGAAAGTTGAGGCTAGAGCCTTTATTGGGGTTTCTGCGGGAAAGGCAAGGCAGGGCAGGGTGAAGAGCTTAAGGTTGGCAGTTTCGATAATTATAGGGGGCTTTGGGGCATAGAGGTGGTCTTTAGTTGCATGGATCTGTCCTTAGAGTGATTTAGGGGTGCGGAAATATTGGCTTTTTGTGTGAGAGCTAGACAAGGAAATGGTTGAGGCGGTAGACTTGGGATTGGTTGGTGCTCTCTGGAGACCTCTGTTTTGTATAAGAATTGGCTGCTCCTGTGAGGTGAAGTCTCTCCCTGGCCAGCAAGCTTTCTGAGATATTAGAACATCATAAAATACAGAAAATAAAAAACATGCTTAAAACAAGTATGTGCCAGGGATTATACTAAAAAAAAAAAATATATATATAATCTATTTTAAATAGATTATATGTAAAAAATAGATTATATATAAAATC
>NW_012104031.1:7043521-7077984 GCF_000951045.1 Mandrillus leucophaeus
AGATTTTATATATATATAAAAAATAGATTTTATATATTTTATGTATGGCCTGGATGAGGTCTCCTCACGCCACCCATTGTGACCGCACAACCATGTTAGGAGATAATTTAAGTCATTACTGGCCTCCGTTTATCACCAAAGCAGACTATAGAGCACTTTACTTCTGCTGGATAAATGTGTATATATATATATACATATATATAAAAAATCTGTTTAATCAATTCAAACTTGGCTGTGAGAAATGTGTGTATGTGTGCCCCATCCCTCCCCCCCTAGAGTATGAATGCAGATTAGCAGCTGTGACTCCCCTAATAGCTGCCCCCTCCCAGGTGTAGTCCCTTTAACTCTAATGAGCTTGAGAAACTTCCCAGTTCAGTTCTCTCCAGTCATTGACAGCCTTCAAGTTTCACATAGTTCCTAGGAGAAAAACTAGACTCTGCTATATAGCTTTATAAGTTGGAAGAGCTTTTAAAGTCAAACTAGTCTTACTTAAATCTCTGCTACACCATATATATATAAATGTGTATACATAATAAAAATATATTATGTATGTGTGTATATATATAAAATCCCATTTCATATCAAAATCCCATTCTCATAACAGCCCTATGCAGTTGGTTTTGTCCTACCACAAATAATAAAACTGAAGTTCAGAGAGGTCAAGTAATTTGTCTAAGCTCACACAGCTGCAAGTGGTGGAGCAGAGATTTAAGTAAGACTAGTTTGACTTTAAAAGCTCTTCCAACTTATAAAGCTATCTGGCAGAGTCTAGTTTTTCTCCTAGGAACTATATGAAACTCGAAGGCTGGCAATGACTGGAGAGAATTGAACTGGGAAGTTTCTCAAGCTCGTTAGAGTTAAAGGGACTACAGCTGGGAGGCGGCAGCTATTAGGGGAGCCACAGCTGCCAATCTGCATTCATACTCTAGGTGGGGGAGGGATGGGACATACTTACACACATTTCTCACAGCCAAGTTTAAAACAATTTAAATGAAGCAAAGTATTCAATTAGAGATGCTTGAGGAAACCAGGCACGTATCATCTGTGTCAGCAGCAAAGGAGAAGAAAATATTTAGCCTTTGCAAGCTGTGACCACTTCAGCACTGTATGATGATGTTGCCTCACGGAAGAGCAAAAGAATACATCCAATACCTTAGAGAGATTAATTTCCCCAGGAAAAAAAAAAAGAAAACAAAGGAAGGTCCTCTGATTACATTTAAATATTTCCTTGCCAGTGCTTGGGGGAATTCTGACATTCCTTCTAGCAAAGGAAAGCTTTTGTGCCTGGGAAAAAGGTGATTAGGGCACCGTGCCTGGGAAGATAGAGGTAAGGGAGGGGTGAAAGGGAGGAAGGGGTGTTTCAATAGCAGCACAGGTGCAACAGTTTGAACTGAGTGATGGCCTTACAAATGACCCTGGCACAGAGCAGAGGAAACCCAAGGAGAAGATTAATTGAATTACAGCTACAGTATGTATGTATGCATTTTATTTCTGTTCTAGAGTCTAAATGGATTGTGGGGCTGGCTGACCAGCTGGGGTAAGGTCAAAATATTGAGGAAATGGGAGGGGATATGGATGAACAATTTTCTTGATGAGGAACAAACCCTTAGCTTGTTTGCTTTTGTCTAGAACATTTTGGAGTCTGAAAAGGCTCAGTTTATAACCTCCTTTATCTAAGTGCAGTCTGATTATTTTTCATGCCAGGATATGACCAGTACCTGAGGTTTTGGCTTTAAGACTATGGAAGGTAAATTGGGATAAGGAGTAGAACATTGGCTTTATAACCCAATTTCTCACTTTCCAGGAGAGCTTATGGTAGAATTTTTTCTTTAGAACACTGAAAATATAATTTACATTTTAAGAAAGTTAATATCCACACACCTTTACTACAGAGGTAATGTACACCCAGTACCTCAAATTCATCTTGCATATAGTAAGCCTTCAACCCGGGAAGACTGACCACCCTGTCCCTTGCTTTAACAAGTGTTTAAGAGAAAATATGGCATATTAGAAGGACTGTTACTAAACTGGGTGACTAATGAGTGGTGTGTCATCAAACTATGCAATCTTCAATGCCTCATTTTAGCCTCACTGAGACTTGGCTCAATTGTGTCTAATAGCCCCTCCATCTGTCTTCTGGGAGTCACCCTCACACAGCAGTTCCTCTCCGCTTCTTCTTGCAAGCCTGTGCGTGGTTGCTAATGCTGTGGTGTAGTGAGTCTTGCCGGCCAGCCCCAGCAGCATTCCGCCCCTCACCACTCAGTGAAGTTTATATAAACTTGCAAGGTATGTGTTTCACTGTGACTTTGATGACCCATACTGAGGGACCACAGAAAGCTCTGTATCTGCCCTGCCTATTTAACAACTATTGTGAGGAGCCCATAAAATAAGTGAAAACCACTTATAAAGTGTAAAGTGCTGGACAAATATTCATTAAATCTTTGCACCTTTATTCCTATAGCCCTGAACAATTTATCTTCCCTTTCAAAAAAACTTAAGTTACTTTGCATATTTTACTTCATTTAGTCTCACCAAATCCCTTTAAAGTAAAGAGCTAATTGCTTGGTTTAATAAACTTCTCCTTTCCAGTAGTCTATTAGCTAGTTTGTCCTTTATAAGTTGTGCAAAGTGACAGCAGGATTGACTTTGAGGCCTTCCAAGGGTTTTCTACTTAAAGTCTTTCCTAGGGAGCCTAACATCAAAAGTATAAAGGAAGGAGGGAATAGCTTTTCATTTCAAAGGCATCACACTTTGATAAGGTTTTTGAGGAAATAAAAATAAAATTAATGAAAACAGTGGGCTAGAGTCTGATCTCTGATCAATGTTTTTCTTAGGTTCATACAGGCCTCCAGAATTCTAAAGTAGTAACTGAATGAAGGGATTCTTTAGAAGTGTCTCAGTTCATGCATCTAAGACTCCCTGGGACTATAGCTCTGCAATTTACATGGAAATCATCCTGCAATTTAGGACACATTGCTTGGGAGAATCTACATGTCTACTCTGCACGGCATTATGTTTTATTTATACTGGTAACCATACTAGTGCTGTATTATGTAAGAATAACCCAGTGATTTTTATTTCCCATTAGAACCCTATGGGCTTTAATTCATCACCATTCTCTACTAGACTTTAGATCATTTGACAACAGAGTGCCTTTGCCTATTTCACAGCTTCATTTCCAAGGCTTAGCACAGTGCTTGGTGTAGAGTTGGCCAATAAATATTTGTTGAGAAGCTGAGTAAATGCAAGGTTTTAGTAAAAGGAGGCATAGAAACTGGATGATACTCTGAGGGCAGATGTATCTGCACATCTTAGAATTCCAAGTTCCGCTTTCTTGATCTTCTCAACAAGCATGATATAGATTGTATGCTTATCTGATTCTCAGTTATGAAATCTCATTGTCATAATGGTGTCAAAAGTACTGAGAGTTTTATAGGCTGCTCCTCATCCCTTGGAAACATCCCATGACTATAGTTCCTTGCCTGACTACGAATTTATCTGCAGCAGAATTTAAGTAGGGTAGGATCTCACTAAATCTCCAAACTAATATTTCTTCAAAGACGATCTCGTGTTAAGTGGGAGTGTAGGGCTGGGGAGTCGATGATGAGTTGGGATTGGAAAATGAGAAATGGGAATAGGAGCAACATAAAGATAACTCTGGAAAAGAAATCCTTGACTTGCACTGGATGTGAGAAGGGAGAAAAATGATAAACTTTTAGACCACAAAAGCAGGGATCAGGGTTGAGAAGTAATGTAATTGATAACACATATTTACATTTTTCTATCTTTAAGAACAACTAACATGTTACAACTAGTCATCATAAAAAGTTTCCATTGTTTTAAGGAAAACAACATGTTGCATTATAGAATCACAAAACAGCAGAGCTGGAAAGAAAGTTTGAGACCACTTAATTTGGTTCATTAATTTTATTGTTGAAGAAACCAAGCATTTCCTAAAGATCTTTATGGACCTTATTTCTCTTTTGCCTCCCATATTTATTTGGAAATTGTGTGGAATGCTTGGGATTATGGTGACTAATGCTTATGATTAGTTATACAGCGAGGAGTTCAAACACAGTCCACGGTGACAGTTAACACATTGAACTGGATTGAGACAATCTGATCACTGAGTAGACAGTCATTTTACTGCCTTCCCAGAAACAGTAAGCACCTTATAGGAGACTTTTCTAAAATAATCCTTAAGAACCTCTCCTATAAAACTCACACGTTGTTTTACTGAGAAGAATAAATCAGGTGTCCGAAAGAATAGAACTAATTTTTGATTTTGGTAGCAACAACCCAAGATGTCTTGTGTTCTTAAGTCAATTTCCCCAAGACTATTTTATTCTCAATATAATCAGCATTTGGGGAGGGGATATTCTTTGAAATATTCTAAATGTTAAATATACAAGAAATATTTTGCATTGTGCTTCCCTGTTTCCATAAGCTAAATCTTTCAAAAGAACTCTCTGAAATGATATCCTATCATTCTCTCATTTAGATACTATATCAATCTAAACTGATTAGAATCATCACAACTGCCCCCAACACAGTTGTCCTCAACTAACAATGGCACTTGGAAAAGCCTACATTTCATTGATGGCTAATGTCCTCACTAGTGCAAAACAGTAACTCTTCTAGTCACAAGACTTTATTCCACATTGCATAAAATTCTGGGAGTCTCTGTGGTATATGCATACTGAATCAGGGTTAGCTTTAATAGAATTTCTGTTTACGACCATCAGGATTAAGAATGTAAATTGATGCTAACTGCGTGACTGACATCTAGTGGATATATGCCAGTGGTGCTGTTTATAACCATGCTTCCTCCCCTCAACCTGCCGTGGCAGGCATGCTGTATAATGGCCCTTCAGAATATTATCCATACGGGGGAAAAAAATCACATTGGAAGAAATCATTGTCTTAAAAACAGAGTTATGTCATTATATATTACTAAAATAATAGGACAAAAAACCTGCAAATACAGAATATTTACAGAGATTTGAAAGAATATATAGTAGCTTGGAGTTTAAAAAAAAAAAAAAAAGACCAGATATCAAAATTTAGTTTGTTTAGTTTGTTGGAAAGAATTGAAATACATTGACATGTAAAAGCTTGTGTAATATACAAATATCCACACAGAATTGAAATGCTTAGTATTATATCTTATCTTTGTTTTTTTTGACATTAACTTATATGCTTGAGAGATACACAGAAAAGGGTTTAGTCTACTTATTGATATGAACTAGCATTTGTGATTGTGGTAAAAGTGTTAAAACTGCTACTATTCTGAGAATCAAATATTGAGAATCAACAATTAGAATAAATTTTACATAATTTGTATGTTTCTTTTACCTACTGGGAAATTTTATTATTACTATCAAAAATAGACAAAAGGGTTGATCATACCAATAAGAAATTTTAAGCACAAAATGTTTTTTCAAAAAGTGAATGTTTTATTGTAACTGAGGTACTGGAATTCAGATGATTATATAAATCTAATGTAGATTATAGTGTCAAAATCTGAATGTTAGGAAAAAGTCTGGGCACTTATTCAAGAAGTTATTAGCTGTAGAGAAACAACAGATGGGACAATGTGAAAATACAGCAGTTTGTTTCATAGATTGCCATTCTTGGAGAAAGTAATTTTTAGTTGCCAATAATAAAAGATGCTTTGAAATGCCATCTCATGGATTTTTAAAAATTGTATGTTTTCTTATGGAAGTTTTCTTTAGTATAAATTACGTTCCCCAGTCCATTCTTTCTCTTAAAGTATGTAAAATTTCAAGCAGAAATACAGCATTGTTTTAAAGGGCATCTTCCCAGTGAGAGCAGGACAGCTGTGTACATTGCATTGTATGGGACACTCTTGCACAGTATAACAGTACTGCATAATAAGGAAAAGTTATGCTGCTTATGACTCGGGGCAGACGGCTTATGCTTCTCTTTTTGAATATCAGATAGACCTTATTCTGGATCTTTTAGGTCAGTCTTTACTTTAGGAATGGTCAGAGTCAAGTTGGCCCTGGTGGACCTTCTGCCAGTAAATGTAAATAAATGACAAAAGTCAACAGAAATTTTATAAGCAATTTCACACTGTCTGGGAAGGAAAAGACTAGAAGTTTTCTAACTGTGTTTTTATATATATTTATGCATTGATACTGAGAAAAGCTTCCTTGTGATGATGTGATTATTATAAATAAGGCTGATTATGATCATACTTAAATTACAAGGTCCTACTCCCCATCACCACCTCTGCCCCAGCTCCCCCAAGTAAACCACTGTTCTGGTTTCTTTCATCATGTATTAATGTTGCCTGTTTCAGAATTTCATATAAATGGAATCTGATGCTCATCTGTGTTACGTGACATACATTAACCTTTTTATTGCCAAATAATATTCCTTTCTTCCTCAGTGAGAGTGCCGCCCACCCCTCCGCCCCCAGAATATCAACATTGTAAAACAAAGCACATGAAGTAGTTTCAGAATTGTCACAACCAGGACAACACACACACACACACACACACACACACACACTCTCTCTCTCTCTCTCACACACACATATTAAACTTACAAAAAAGACTTCAGATCTGTTTGCAATTCTACACCCCAGAGTTGGGGTTGGGTACAATTGCAAACAGACCTGAAGTCTTTTTTGTATGTATAATGTCAAACTACTGTGAATATTTTGAATGTAAAAGTCAAAATACTGTGTTCCAAAATTACTTAAATTAATTTTCTCAAGTGTGATTGTTATTCCATTAAAATAGAGTTCAGTTGAATTTAATTGTTTGTTTGAATCTAGTTTTAGTTTTGTCTTTTCAACAGTTGCTTTAAATATATATAGAACCTTAACAGTATCATGTATTCAGCACAGGGTTGGATTTTGCTTTATGAACCAACTTGAGGATATTTTTCTTATTAAATCAATTAAATAAATTCACATTTGTTACTTCAACTGATGTGTTTTCAACTTTTGTTATAATATAACTTCTGTGGATATTGTTTAGTATTTGTTGTGTCTTTGCTATTTAAAATTTTCTTCAATTCTTAGGATTTGGAACTTTGGTTAACTTTTTACTTAATATTTTTACCATTTGCTATGAGAGCTGTCGTTTTAAATGATGTATTTTGACTCCTGTCTAATAAATATACAAGTGAGACAGCCAATATTTTTTTAGTTGCATTCTTTCTCTTTTGTGAGAACAAACCATACTTACATATGACATTATTCAGAGCCTCATTCTTGTTTTGTTCTTAGATCTACAAATAAATATAATGCATATTGTTAGGCCTTTTCCTAGGTATCTGCTATAACTTTTCAATGTATAGATTCACTTTCTCTTTTATTTCTGGAAAGTTTTTTTGTTTACAGTTTTTAAAATTCCCTCCCTCCCTCCCTCTCTTCCTTCCTTCCTTCTTTCCTTCCTTCCTTCCTTCCTCCCTCAATAACATTTAAGTTGGCTCTTCTTTACCTGAATTACACTGTAACCACTTTCTGAATTTTTTTTTCTCTGTTTAGAAGAAAATATCAGTTTTATTTTCTTGGATGTCTTCCCTTTTTTTATTCAATACTCATTACTATTTAAATTTGAATCTGTTATCCCTTTAGCATCTTATAATTTCATCTTTATTTCTAATATTATTTTGTTTTATTCTATTTTTATCTTAAATTCAGTCTATTCAATTATACATTATACTCTCCTTTGTCCCTTTTTGTTTTTAACTTTAGAATTTATGGTTCCAAATTATTTTTTATATCCCCAAATACTTGTTTAAGGATATATAATTTAGTATGAATTGTTATATTACCATTTCTTCTGTGTAACTGTTGTATTTAGGGAAGAATTGTCATCAACTCATTCTTTTGGGTCATATTTTCTGTTTCCTATGTTTAGCAGTTACGCCCGAAATTTTTTTTTTTTTTTTCTATTTCTGTGCACTGTGGACAGAGTCCTAGGACAGGAGCCCTTTTTCTGTCAGTTCAGTGAAATGCAGTGTATTTAATGTATGATATTGGTGGTGGGAAGCGAGAAGATTTTCTACTTCTCTGCACTGCCCTATCTCCAAGAGGTCCACCTTTTCACGATTAATCTGATTTTCCCAAGAAGCAATGATGCTTTGAGATTATCACTTCTAATCGTGATCACTTTATAACCCCTTTTCCAAAGACAGTGTTGGGAATGACCAAGTTTCAAACTTTTGTTCAGTTTTTATCATTTAGTGTTAGACTTTCTCTTTTTCTCTTTATGGGAGAGTATTTTTTGGTGTCATTTTAGTTCTTTTTCCCACTCTGCCCACTCAAAAGTTTGCAGTTAGTAATGAGAGCTCTGTTGGAATTTTTTTTTTTAATTATACTTATAGGTTATTGAAATTCATGGTATTTTTAAATCTCTTAGTCTTGTGTGGTTTTATTTACACTATTTGACGATTTGATGTTTCCGGCGGGGGGGGATAGTGTGTGTGGAGACTTGGAATCAAGTGAATGGCACCATCCTAAAGGCTTAGAAACTCCTAGATGTCTTTTTGCTATTGATTGCTGATTTGATCTTTTTAGTCATAAAACATACACTGCATGATTACAATCTTTTCAAATTTTTGAAGCTTTTTGTGGCCCAGCATATAATTTACGTAGGTGAATACTCCATGTGCTACTGAACAGAATATGCATTCTGCCATTATTGGGTATAGTGTACCACTGACATTTGTTAACTAGGTTCAGTTGTTTAACTGATATCTTTAATATAATTATTGATTTTTTTTGCTAGTTTTTCTAACAATTCTAGAAAGATAAGAGATAGCATCTCCAAATGTAATTGTGAATTTGTCTATTTCTTCCTCTATTTCTTTAGTTTTTGCTTTATGCATTTTGAAGTTTTATTAGATCCATGATATTATTAGGTTTATTTACATTTAGGATTGTTAGTGTTTCTTGATTAATTGACTCCTGATTATTACGAAATGTTCTCTTCAATTCATGGCAATACTTAACTTTTTTTTTTTTTTTTTGAGATGGGGTCTTGCTCTGTCACCCAGGCAGGAGTGCAGTGGTACAATCTCGGCTCACCGCAACCTCTGTCTCCGGGTTCAAGCAATTCTCTGACCTCAGCCTCCCGAGTAGCTGGGACTACAGGCACACACCACTACTCCTGGCTAATTTTTGTATTTTTAGTAGAGACAGAGTTTCACCATGTTGGCCAGGAAGGTCTCAAACTCCTGACCTCAAGTGATCTGCCTGCCTCAGCTTCCTAAAGTGCTAGGATTACAGGCACGAGCCACTGCGCCCGGCCAGCAATAGTTATCTTGAAGTATACTTTGATATTAATATAGGTACTCCAGCTTTCTTATGATTAATAGATATGTGGTATGGTTTCATCCTTTTCGCTTTTAGCCATGTTGTACTTTAACCTTTGGTGTATTTTGTACTTTTAATAATTTTGCATTTAAAATTTAGTCCTTGGATACAAAATCAGTAGAAAATACGTTTTTATCAGTACTCCAGAGAATAAGAATTAACGAGGATTTCTTTTCTTTTGAATTGGTTTTAAGTATGAAATAATTGTCTTCAAAGTTATAAAAAGTGACTAGTGATGTTTATAAAATGTTATCAATTTTTGCCTTGACAAATAGGTAAGTCCAAAAGCTTTTGGAGAGGCAGGGAGCAGTAGGAACTATTTGAAAAAAAATTTTTTTTTTTCCAGATTTGATATAGAAATACAAAAAAACCTTAAACCAACAGTTACATCAAAGATCCATGACAAATGAAATTTGGTGATTAAATATACATATTTTCTGATTTTAATGCTAGTTGAGAGAAGAGAAAAATAGCAAGTAGAAGCAGAGAATGTGATCATTGGAAGGGACCTGGGAAATTCCTGCTTCATCATTTAGCAAACTTAGGAGCACAACACGTTCCAATACTAGGATCTTGTGTGAGCTTGTGTGAGTTTCGCTCTGCCTTTTGGTATATTACTACCTGTGGGATCTTGGGTAGATTGTGTAACTGATTTGAAATTGAATTTCTTCTATAAACTGGGGATAATATTGCCTTACTTCAATTCAAGGATTAATATGAAGATAAGTAATACAAAGAGTACAAAGGACCACACAAATACAAATTATTATTATTATTTTTTGCAGTTGAGAAAGAGGCACTGGGGGAGGATACATGCTCTAAGATTCTGCAGTTTATAACCAACAGGCCCAGAGTTTAGGTTTTCAGAATCCTAGTGGTGTGTTTCTTCTGTTATGCCAAAAAGAAGCACATATCAAAAAGGCAAAAAGCATGAGTTGTGGGGATATTGGCATGATCAGTTTGCTTCTGAGGGAAGATAAGCATCACTACTTTCCAGAGATTCCGCTGGAAATGATATAGAAGATGCTGAGGAATTCAACATGATGATGGAAGGAGGCATTTATAGTAATGCTGAGAACAGAAAAAAGACCTGAGATGGAAAATTTGTAAGCTTGTTTTTCAATTGCAGCTTCATTATGTGAATAAACTATACCTAGTTTATTTTTGGTTTAATACAGTAGTTCTTTTATGAAACCATGAAAGAATTCTAATCAGTATAAACTTGCATTTTAAAACTCCTGTGAATCAGTCAAAACGTCATCATGTCAACGTCAATTCTTGAGTCAGTAGTATTGCTGTTTCTGAACCAGCTTCCCTATTCAAATTCAAATCTACATTGTGTGGTTAGGC
Source organism: Mandrillus leucophaeus (assembly GCF_000951045.1). NCBI lineage: Eukaryota > Metazoa > Chordata > Mammalia > Primates > Cercopithecidae > Mandrillus > Mandrillus leucophaeus. The sequence goes on from NW_012104031.1 coordinate 7,054,227, forward strand.
AGCTGTAAAGAAGACTGCTGTTATATGATGTCACATGATAAAATAAAGTACTTCCCATGTCATTAAAACATTAAAAAATAAAGTTCATTCTTAAAAAAATAGAGTTGGATTTTGTTATTTTATCCGGTTTGTTAATGCCTGCCTTTTAACTGGAATGTTCAAGACCACTTATGTGTAATTTAAATATCAATATGGCTAAATAAAATCTATTGTGTGCTATTTTTAAAAATTTTTCTCATTTTGATGTTGCTGATGTTACTCTTTTTGCTTTCTTCCTTTCTCTTTTGTGTGCATGTCTGTATTCCATTTTATATCCTTTATTGGCTTTATATTTAACTGTTTTTAGTTGTTTCCCTAGGGCTTAAAATATTCCTCTTTAACTTATTACACTCAATTTTCAAATGAGCTATATCATTTTAAGTATAATTTAAGAAAATTGGAATTGTATATTTTATTAGTCCATTCTCACACTGCTATAAAGAAATACCTGACACTGGGTAATTTATAAAGAAAAGAGGTTTAATTGGCTCACAGTTCTGCAGGCTGTACAGGAAGTATGGCTGTGGAGGCCTCAGGAAACTTATAATCATGGCAGAAGGGGAAGCAGGCACTTCTTACATGGCCGAAGCAGGAGGAAGAGAGCAAAGCAGAGGTGCTACACACTTTTAAATAACCAGATCTCTTGAGAACTCACTTACTATCAGGAGAACAGCAAGGGGGAAAACTGCCCCTATGATCCAATCACCTCCCACCAGGCCCCTCCTCCAACACTGGGGATTACAATTTGACGTGAGATTTGGGCAAAGACACAAATCCAAACTATTATATTTTTTTCAACCTCCCATTTATGTTTTTGTTGTCATTTATTTTATTTCTACATATAAGTTACTCTTGTTTTTTTCTTTAAAGTCATATTTTTTAAAAAATAAAATCTTTTATATGTATGTATGTATTTTATTTCTAGCATTCTTCATTCCATCATACATGCCCACATTTTTACCTGCTTTCATTTCTTTTTAGCCTAACAAACTTTCTTTAACATTTCTTGTAGTACAGACCTGCTAGTTACAATTTCTCTCAGATATTGTCTATTCGAAAATTTCCCTATTTCGTCATCATTTTTCAATGATATTTTCACTGGATATAGAATTTCACATTTTTAAAACATTAAGCTGATTAGATAAGTTCTTCCACGGTCTTCTGGTACACATTGTTGATGTGAAATCAGTGATATTTTTATAACTTTTAAAAAAAAAAATTCTCTGTGTGTTTTACTACTTTTTCCTTTTGATTTTTAGCATTTTGATTATTCTTGGGCCGTTTTTTAAGATTCTTTAATCTGTGGATTAATATTTTTATGATATCTGAGAACATTTTAGCTATTATATCTTCAAATATTTTTCCACCCCAGTATTTCTCTTCTCTGCTTTTGGAAATCTAATTATATGTATGTTAGACTGTTAGATATTTTCCTACCAGTCACTGAGGCTTTGCTTATCATTTTAGCCTTTTGTTCGGTGTTGTTAGTGTTGATAGTTTGTATTGCTCTGTGTTCTAGCTCTACCAGCTATCTTCTACTGAAGTTTCCAATCTGCTGTGGAGTGCAACTAGTGAATTTTTCATACCAATTTTTTTTGTCAGATCTAGAATTATAATTTAATATCTAAAAAAGTTTTCATTTCTCTACTGAGAAATAACTTTACCCAGTGTGTCTACATTTCCTTTAAATCCTTAAACATATTCATAATAGCTTCTAAAAATTTCTTATCTGCGAATTCAACATTTTTGTTATCTGTCGGTCTGTTTCCATTGAAGAATACCCTTCTTTCCTAGTATGAGCCATCTGTTTATGCCTTTTTACATGTCCAGTCATTTTTAATGGTGCTGGGAAGCAAGGATACCGCATTGTCAAGGGTCTGAATTTTATAGTATACACCTAAATAGTGTTGATTTCTGTTCTGATAGGTAGTTAATTTACTGGTATGTCAGCATGATCCTTTTGAGAGGATCTAACCCTAATGTCTGGGACTTCGGGAGTTTCATTTGAATGCCTGGGCTATTCATTGAGATCTCAACAATTTGACTTCTCAGAAGTCCTTTGTCTCCTGGTACGATACAACCTTCACAAGTACCATTCTGCTCACAGCTTCTATCATTTTTTCTTCTTGATCTTACAGAGTTCTGGAATTCCTTCTTTGTCCAGATCTTTCCTTTGTGGTACTGTGCTCTACAAATTCAACCCTAAACAGTGTCCCTGACCCTGGTTTCTGCCTCCTCAGTTTAGCAAAACTTCCACGTTCTGGTAGTCTCTACCTCTTTGTGCCATAGTCTGAAATGTTTCTTCAGGCAGAAATTCTGGGAAAATGTGGGTTTACCTCATGTGTGAGTTTTCCTTCTTTTGGAGATCACAGTCCTATGCTACTGGGTGGCCAATATCTGAAAAGTGTTGCTTCACTTATCTTGGTCAGTTCTATAGTTGTTTACAGCAGGAAGGCTAGTCTGTTCCTAGTTACTCCATCATGGCTAGAAGTAGAAGTTACTAGTCTATATATATATATAGACTAGTATATATATATGTTTTGAATATATATATATTTCAAAATATATATACACACACACACACACACACACACACACTATATATATATACTATACAACAGACCGGAGTCTCGGTCTGTTGCCAAGGCTGCAGTGCAGTGGCATGATCTCGGCTTATTGCTACCTCCGCCTCCCGGGTTCAAGAAATTCTCGTGCCTCAGCCTCCCAAGTACCTGGGATTACAGATGTGCACCACCACACCCAACAACTTTTTTTGTATTTTAGTACAGATGGGGTTTGACCGTGTTACCCAGGCTGGTCTTGAACTCCTGAGCTCAGGCAGTCTGCCCACCTCGGCCTCCCAAAGTGCTGGGATTACAGGCATGAGCTACCATGTCTGGCCACTAGTCAAGTCACTATTTTCAATTAAGCAATTTCCATCTTATTAGAATTTTTTTTAACTAATAATATTTGTATATTGCCTGCTATAACCTTTTTATGCATAGTTTTATTTGATAACAGAAGTAAACACTGGGAGTACAGAGGTTTCAAATTTCCAAACAACTAAATACTTGCCATACATACATATATACACATATACATGTGTGCATATATATATACACATATATAGATGTATATATCTAGAAACTGACAAAAGTGGAACTTAAATTTTTTATTGAAAAAACAAAGCTATTTCATGGTGAGATATTGTTAACCTGGTATTTCCTCTTCACACAACTTCTGACATAATTATAAGATTAGATAAAATATTGTGAAAATCTTTAAAATATCTGTAAAGATAAGAAAATAAAAGTAAGATGGTTGAATATGATGCAAACCTTGTAAACATGATTACAATATGATAGCAAATTTCTGGAATTCTTTGCCAGATCTTGCGCCTCTGGTACCATGCTTTGCAAATTCTACTCTGAACAGTAGCCCTGACTCTGGTTTCTGCCTCCTCCATTTAGCAAAGCTACCGTGCTCTGATGGTCTCCATTTCTTTGTGCCACAGTCTGAAATGTTTCCTAGTCATGTGCTTGTTTTAGTAGGAATTCAGTATCATGAATGCTTTTTATTTTTGAAAATATGTGGCTAATAACAACTCATAGATTTTCTTTTTTAAAAGCAAACAAATAATGTTTGGGTGGAAATAAGATTTAAACAATCAAGGAATTTTTTTGTCACTTATGGGCATTACATATATAGGTAATTTTTTCTGCTTTGGTTGGTTTTGTCTAAGTCTGTATGGTTATATCTAGGGCTATGTAGTCTATTGATTTGGAGCATAGTATGTAGACAGAGATGAAGTAGAGAGGTGGAGAGTAAGTAGAAATAACAGTCCAGGTGAATATACCAGCATGAGCAGAAAGACTGATAAGAGAGTAAAATGTATAAAAATAAATAAAAAGACTGGTGTGACAAAGCATGGAGCCTGAACATACTACAAGGTAGGGCCAAGGAACATTTCCTTTCTTGAACGTTTGCTGAGTATTGACTGCGCCAGGCAATCTGTAGGTTTCTGGTCTCAGTCTGGTCTCCAAGGAACTTATAGTCTATTGGAAAGATGGACATATAACAAATCTTTATAATTATCAAAATAAGTTATGTTAGAGGCTAGCTTTTGTGTGCAGAGAAACTACTTATAATTATTTAAATTAATTTAAATTTATATTAAAATAATTTTCCTTGAGAGCTTACATTTAACTTACAAAGCTTGGTCATTATTTTACAATCTTCTTTACTTTTTCTTTGTGTCTATTTGATTTTCTTAAGTTAAACAGATTAAATCTCCTTAAAAATAGATCTCTTTTATAAATTAAATGACATTTTCTTATTTAAAATAACTTATAAAGTTGATGTACTTTTAATACTTCAAATGTATAATTGGGAAGATATAGAATTCAAATAATGAAAACCTTCTCAAGTACTTTAAACAATTCTTAAATTCTAATAAATAAAAGTTAGAAAATCAAATTTAAATTTAAAAAGGATTTGACACTATTAGCAAATGTAACCAAATTCTTTCATACTTTTAGCTTAAAAATTATTACTTTAAACTCAATTATATATTTAAATTGGAATCAAAGGATTAATCTTTCAAATCGTTGGGTAGGTCTTTTAAAAATATTACAAATACTTTAACAAACATACATAGATTATCCTCAATTTAACATGAAATAATTAGCAATATGAGAGCCGTCTGTGGTATAATTGATGCGTTTATTTCCAAATATTCCCAAACATTTACTCATTAAGAGTAATAGACTTATTTATATGTTGCCTTAGGTAAGCTAGCATTGCTAGGTCAACATTTCATGACTATCATATGGTTGCCACGTTGGGTGGGCTGATGTTTCTGGATTTGCGATTTGAATTTGAGCAGGATGATATGGCTGTTGATTTATCCCGAGTGTCAATGGAAATACTGAGAAACTTTGGAGTCACTAAGACAATGGGAAACTCCAAGTCTATAACTTTCAGGATGAGATTCCGTTTGTAATCGATATGCCCTGGGTTTTATTCCCTTACCCAACATTTCCTAATCTATTATAACTTTAATCACTTTCATGGATGTGATTCTGCTGACCATGCTTAGTCACCACTTGATTGGATTCTTCTAGTCTATTTATTGTTTGATTCTTTTTACTTCTGATTATTGGCCACAGCTCTTATACTCTTCTAACAACTTTGTTGAAATAACACAAATAGAAATATGTGCAAAGTGTTGAGAACATAAAAAAGAAAACCAACTTCCTATTTAGGTTCAATGCCTTCTCTTTCTGAACCTCTTGAAACCTGTGCTTACTCCTATTTTAATATTTCTTAAAATATATTCTATTTTGCTGTTTTTTTTTCCTTTAGAATCTGTGAACTTTCTGAGAGACTTTCCTATATCTTCTTTTGCATTACATCCTTAGGATCCAGCACACTGCTGGCATGTAATAGGTGCTTAACAAGTATTTGTTGAACAGTATTTGAAAAATGTTAATATAAGAGTGGTGAAGAAGTTTGCAGTGAGATTAGAAGCAGGAACACTACTTAAAAATATTTAGGTAGTCTTAATGAGAAATGTAGTCAATGAGAATAAGCAGGAGGAAATACATTCAGGAGATGTTTGTTTAGGAAGCAGAATTGGTAGAACTTGATAACTGGATGATGGGGAGGATGTGAAGTCAAGAATGACTCAGATTTGTATCTTAGAAGGCTAGACAGATCATTGCAATGCCAAGAAATAAAACTGGGACTCCTGAAGCAGGGGTGTATTTAGAAGAAGATAATGGTTGTTTTGAATATGTTGAATTTGGGGTAATTATGGTTTATCCAGGTGGAAACTTCTAGTAAGTTGTTAGAATGAAAGTTCTAGAACTGATAAATATAAGCTAGAGATACGATTTGTAATAATCAACCCATGGATAATAACTGAAATAGGGGAATGACTGAGGTTCTTAAGAGGAAATATATAGCATGAGAAGGGAAGAATGTGGCAAATTTAACCTTAGGGAAAATAAAAAATAGATTCTGGCTTAATAAAAGTAGAAAGGCTAGGGAGGTTATCAGATTAAAGAAAAGATTGGAAAAAAAAAAAACCCAGAAGGAAAATACCAAGTCTGGTTATGGTAGCCAAGAAGGAGGGATTAATAAACAGTATCAAATACTTCAGATAAGGACCAAGAAAGAGTATCTGGATATCATAGTTGGGAATTCCAGAGGCTGAAAGACCATCTCATTCACACATTAGTGTACGTGAGTATGTTAAACATTGCTTGGTATTTTTGAAGTAGATTTCATTGACACTGAGTGATACAGTTTCAAGATTTGTCCCTTCTAAATCTCATGTTGAAATTTTAACTTCAGTGTTAGAGGTGGGGCCTGGTGGGGATATTTGGATAATGAGGACAATCTCTTGGGAATGGCATGGTGGTGACCTTGTATGTTTCTTTTATTTGGTTGAGAGTCAGACCAAATACTGGTGGTGACCAGTATGTTTCTTTTATTTGGTTGAAAGTCAGACAAATGTGAATTTGAATCTCTACTTTACCGCGTCTGATAGTTTTATCTTAGGCAAGCTTTTCGAGCTTTCTGATGCATAGTTTTCTTGGGTGTAAAACTGAAAGAAATCCTTATTGTGGTGTTGACAGGATGGAGGGAAGTAACCTATGCTTTTTAAATAAGGCAGACTACACTGACAGATGTGGGTTTTGACTGAGAGAGAGAATAGGTGGGTGATTTTGAAAGCACAGAAAGAGGAAGCAAATCCCTTCTTCCTTTCTCTTGTATAGCCTGGCCCTAGACACCACTGTATGCCAACTGAGTACACACTAGTATGCTAATATATAGTAAGTAAAGTACAGGTATCTATCATGTTTTTTGTTGACTGGCCTTTGTTATATAATTACAATTACAGCCACTAATTGTAATTCTTTATGGAGGAAAATATTTTTCAAGTTATAAACATATCACACATGGATCTTGGAGCAAAACTAGTTTGGTAGTTGAGGACTGACTTCATTGGCTGGTGTCAGTGGATTTCTACCAGAGTATAGACATCATTCCTATTTCATTAAACAGTGAGTGTGTATGTATGCATATGTGGAGAAATACGGAAGCAAACGAAACAGAAAATGAAAATTACCAGTGAAGAAGATCGTGCTTGAGAATCGCAATTCGTATGTAATATAGGGAAGAAGCATATAGAATTCAGAAGTCAGAAATATTTCTCTAAGTTTTTTAAAAGAGAAAAATGAATTACGTCAAATGAAGTATGATGTCGTAGCCTTTGCAATTACAGCACTACAGCCATAAAATTTGAAGTTTTAGAAAAACTGCTCAAAAAGGTACTTTTCAAGACTTTCAAACATTGCTTGGTATTTTTGAAGTATACTTCTTTGACACTGAGTGATATAGTTTGAATAATTGTCCCCTCTGAATCCCATGTTGAAATTTTATCCTGGTAGGAGGTGTTTGGTTAATGAGGGTGGATCTCTCAGAACAGTGGGTGCTGTCCTTGCTGTAATGAGTGAGTTCTCGCTATATTAGTTCCTGTGAGAACTGATTGTTAAAAAGAGGCTGGCATATCCTCCTGTCTCTTTCCTCATCTCTTGCCACGTGGGTGATGCTGGCTTCCTTCCACCTTCCACCACAAGTGGAAGATTTCCAAGGCCCTCACGAGAAGCAGATGCTGATGCCATGCTTCTTGTACAGCCCACAGAACCATGGGCCAAATAAACCTCTTTTCTTTATACCCAGCCTCAGGTATTCCTTTATAGCAACACAAAATGGACTAAGACACTTAGCTTAAGTAAAAGAGACATTTTCTTTTCTGTAAGTCTTCTTCCTCTACATCTCTAATCTCTACTTTGACTTCAATTGTCTGAATAATAAAATCAGAAGTTTTAAACTAAACTCCACTATTATTTCAAAGTCAGATTTTCTAGAAATCAGGCATTTTAGTTTTTGTAGTTAATTTTTTAAGTTTGAAATTTCTTTTGCGATAAGGTATGTATTTTCTTTCTCTAAACACAAATATAGCATTGGGGCCATGCATTACAAGGATCTGCTGATTGGGAAAACTAGCCACACATGTGCATTATCTAAATTGAGCGCACAATGAGACTTCAGTGTAAATGATCAGTTATAAACCTAGCTTTTAATAAATTGCAACAGAGTTCCAAAGTTTCCTTCTTAAATTAGCTTTATGGTATTTATTAAAACAGCACTTTCAGGAATTAGAAAATGTAAAAGATAACTCACTCAAAATCATTTATTTTGGGTTCGTCACTGGTATTTCTCTGAAGCTGTGGAGACCATAAAAGTGGATTTAGTTTCCTCTTTTCCATCCACTCAAGCTTCGGGTTCTTAAAGGCAGAAAATACTGCTGGAGCTTTGGCTGTCACAGCGTTCATTATTGGCAGTTATTCTTTGGTCAGTTACTAGTTAACTTACTACCAGTAAATGATCAAGTCAGCATCAGTCATGGGAAACGTCTATAGAGGCAAGAAAGTCAATCAAGCCTTGGTTTTTTTTTTTTCAGTGTGTTGTACAATAAAAAAATTTTAAGTAACTTTCTCATCTGAACTCACTGAGTTACCTCATTTATATTTGAATATCCCTACCACCCTTAACTCAAGTAGTCCTTCCTCTGGTTCTGGTCCCTGACTATATTTAAACCCTTTGGGGAGCTTTTAACAATCCCCATGGCCAGACTACAACCTGAACCAATTAAATCAGATCTCTGGATATGAAATCCAGTACCAGTGGCTTTTTTTTTTTTTCCTTTAAAATTTCTGGAGACGCTCCAAAAGTGCAGCTAATTTAAAAAACTCATTATTCTAAACTCTATGGAGCTGGGATTGTAGAATCACGCTCGGTCAGAGATGGAAGTGGCACTGTGGCTGCAGTTTTAAAAATCAGTTGATGCTAGGAGGAGATGGGACAGGGATAGTTACAGGCTAAATCCTGACTCCTCCAAATTCACATGTTGAAGTCCTAACCTCCAATCCCTAGAATGTGACTGTATTTGAAGATGGGGTTTTAATTAAGTTAACATGAGGTCATTAGCATGGGCCCTAATCCAATAGGGCTGTTGTCCTTATGAGAAGAGATTAGGACAAAAGCATGCTGCATGGTAGATATACCTGACAGCAATAACCAAACTTAAGCATACCCTGAAAATGACTCTGTATGGCAGATGCACCTGAGTATGTGTTCACAGTTCCAAGCTAAGGAATCTGAGAGTGGCCAGCCCAGAGATTCATTCCTTATCTGTGAAGAACATCTGAGCCCACATTCCAGTGCCATGGAACGTGGGATGTACAGGCAACTGAGGCCCTTTGTGTTGGGTTAAACAAAGGTTGCCAGGTGGAGGTTGTTGGGGGAGGATGTTAAGTGAAAATGCCATATAAATGGCATGCTTTCTGCAGGCCCATGGCAGTTCTGCCCCGCCTTCCTCTACTGGGCCACTCTACATGTATGCTTCCCTCAATAAACACCATGGCTTGTTTCCTGGTTCTGGGTCTCTTCTTTAGCTTCTTGAACATGATGCCATCCCTATTGGAGTACTGGGTCCAGCATGCTGCATGCACAAAAGGGAAGACCATGTCAAGATACAGGGAGAAGATGGCCATCTACTGCCCAGGGGACAGCCCTGAGGAGAAACCCACCCTGTGATAAATTGATTTCAGATCCCAGACTCCTGAACTATGAGAAAAATAAATACCCAGCCTGTGGTACTTTCAAACTAATACATATCTGGCAAACCAATACAGGGAAAAAGGGATTGTAGAGGTAAAGAAGAGAAAGGAAGAGTGAAGAAAAGGTTTTGTGAGACATCGTGTGAAAAGGAAGTTCTGTGCATGGAATTTGTTGATGCCAGAGCTGCACTGCTGTGTGAACAGGTCTCCTGGGAATTTCCACTGTGCTGAGGCAATTTAACTGAGAGCAAAGAGCCAGGGACCTAGACCTTTGTCTGATAATTATGGTGCAGACAGAAGGAACAGTGAATGTGCTCTACTGATTTAGTTGGCTTGTGTAACCTCCAGCTACCTATCCAGCTTTGTGGTTTATAAACACTTAGCCTCCAGACTACTATCCCAATTTTATGCTGTGGGGTTCTCCATAAATGCTTCGTATGGAATTACAGTATTATAAACTCTTCAAGGAAGGGGGAACCATAGCCTACTCATTTTTGTGACTTGGTAAATGGCACATGGCAGGCACTCAGAAATGTTTGTTGAATGAGTGAATACACTGATTGATTAGTAAGTAAATAACCTACTGTATTAAGTCTAAATTATTTTGATTTTCAAAATACTTCATATTCAAAATATTTCTTTTCCTTTACTTTGCTTGTTACTGAATGGTTTCCCACAAATTGCCTATCTGTTCCTCCTATTATATATTAGTTTAATGTATTGCCCACCTGAGTTGCCTTTTATTTACAGAATTACTTTATTTTCTTTTTTTTTTTTTATAGAAAACCTAGGTTTGTTAAGCTATTACAAAAACAAAACAATTACCATTTGAAGTACTTTGAGGACTTCATCCAAGACTCACTTGCTCTGTTATAGAAACTAACCTAAAAGGTTGGAAATTAAAGTATGTAACCTAAGAGTTTGTAACAGCAGACTGGTAAAACATGGCAAAAGAAGCTCTCTCTTTCCTACCCAGTCTACCTACACCAAGCTCCTGTGCATTTTCACCACATAAATCTGCTAGCTTACAAAAGATGCACACAGTCAAGGCAGGAATTATAGGCCTACTCAGAGGGTACCCAGACACAGAAAGTTTTGGGGTAGATAATAAACTACAAATACCCTCTTGGTTAAGTTATAGAATTACTTTATTTTCAAAGTTCATTTCTCATGTCTGTTAGGCTGTGAACCATGGATCCCAGTCTACAGTCAGCAATCCTTTATTGAGCCTCTACTCTATGCCAGACACTGTGTTAGATACTAGGCATACAGAAATACAATACATTCAGCTAAGTTCTCTGCCTTCTAAAGTCTTGCACTTAAGCCGGGAGAAAGTCAGGTACGGAGTTAAAATACAATGTTCTGAGTGCAATAGAAGCAGAAAACAGATGCTATTGGATGTTACAAGAAATAGAATTTAGATCTATATGGGGATTCAGAGAAGACTTAAGAGAGAGAGTGACTTAAATGGACTCTAGAGGGTTATATGAGCACACACAGTTGAAGAAAGTGTATTAATGGTGATCCAAGGAGAGAAAGAGCACATGTGAAAGCCGTCGAGACATTGGACTTGAGACACTAGAAACTCGTTAGCACATGAATGTTTTTATTTTGTTACTGAATCTATTTCTGCAGTCTTGAAATCTTAAGGAAGGGCCACCATTAATATTTACTCACATTGCCTAGGAAAAGAGGAGAGTATTCGTTATATAAAGCCTCCCTGCTATGAAAGAAAAGGGTGATAAGAAAGAAATCTGAGGTTATATTGTCTGTTGATCTGGTCTCTAACTGATATCAACTAGCCCAAGTAAGTTATTTATTTGGGACTAAACCCTGTATATCCCTGTCTACAAAGTACTTTTATTTACACTGTCTCCTTTGAGTCTCAAAATTACCCTCTAAGAACATAATTGCCGGTAACTTTTTTTTTTTTTTTACCATCTGTAAGGAAAATGCATGTGCTGCATTCAAGAAGAGGCTGAGGCAGACATCCGGTCCAGCATGACTCAGTGAATTTGAAGCGCAGGCGCACGACTCTGCTCATTATGTAACCACTCCACGTGAGGCACATTAGGTAACCACTCACGTGAGCTCGTGGCTAGCTCAGAGCAGGTGTTGTCTGTAAAGGTATAAGTACCCTGCTGATGCTGTACCTACGGCTTGCGCCTATGCCTCACTCGCACCGAGGCTCGCTCATGCCCGGAGAGAGCGTAAAGCCATGTTGAAACTGGCTACGATTGCTTGAGTGTTTTTCCAGCTGCCTGCCACTCACCCACTGACTCCCCTCAGACTTCAGTTAGAACCTGAAACCATCACGGGGATAAAGAAACCAAGATTCAGTAAGCCTGAGTCATCTGAGCAAGTTCGCCTGAATGGTGAGTTGCAGATCCTGGGATTCATATCCAAGTTCTCTGAGTTCACAGTCTAAGCTCTTTTCCTTATGCAATGTTTTCTTCTATCACACATGTGAATAGCTTCAGCAGAAGAAATAATATAGGACCGGCCAATTCAAAGTGTAGAAATTCCATATGTCTAAAATTTAGAGAGTGATAGCACCTGAAATTGTTCTTAAGAAGACCGAGCTCTAAGGAGGTGCAATAAGAACAGTCCATTGTTTGGCCAACAGGAAACACATCATTGTCACTCTGTCTCACTTGTCCTTTAGTTGAAAATAGTTTAGCACAGGCCACATGTTCATGTTCTTCAGTGTCACAGTAGCAGTGAGGTGACAAAATTCTTATGTCCCAGGGGGGTGATAAAGAGTAGTTAAGAGAAAGGGTTTTTGAAATCAGATGTGAGTTCAAATACTGAGCCCACTATTGATTGGTTTAGTAAGTTACATAAACTTGTTGCTCCTCAGGTTTCTTGATCTGTAAAATGTGGATAATAAGCAGGTCTTTCTCAGAACGTGATTGTGAAAACTCAGTCAGTACATGTGAAGTGCTTAGAACAGTACTCAGCAAATAATCACTAAAAATGCCAGTGATTATTTTTACTATTTCTCATCCTAAATCTGTGGAAGAAAAGTGACAAATCTCGTGTCCCATGGCAGTCTTGTTTTAATAGTCAGCCGCTACTGCTAGATACTAAATGTCACTTCATATTCTAAACCTGTAGACGTGTTCTACCTTGTAGAGCTTTGAAATACTCTTCTTGGTTTGGTAGAGACACCATTATAATTCTACAGAACATTCGAATTTTACTTTTGTAGGCAGGTTCCAGGTAATATAATTTTCTATCAATTGTAAAGTTTAGAAGTTGTGCCTAAGGCATATTTATTGAATAGTAATACTTCTAATGTTAGAGTGAATTTTTGCTATATGAAATCTTAAGGGATTGGATAGAAAATATTTTAAGCAGAAAACATTCTGTGAAAGTATACCTTAGGGCATAACTTTTGAAGATGAATGTTATGTGATGGTAGCATTGAGTTTAATTTTAGGCCTTTTGTGCTTGGACTATGCGATAAATTATGCCTTGAAATTGTAATTGTCTTTTAAAAATGTTACGTCTTTATAAATTGATGCCAAAAACAAATCTTTCATTAAGAGTACAATCAGTGCTTTTTAGTTATGCCAATCTTGTCATCTGGAAAACATGCGGTATTTATACAGTTTTCAAAGATACATTTGATTTAGTTAGGTGCCCAGAGACCTGCACTTGAATTGTTAATTTCATATTGCCCACAACAGCCATCCCGTGAATGTTTGCAGAGTTTATAGGAGATCAGTTACAAATGTGATTATACCAGCCATTCCTCAGACCTGACACCAGTTTCAAATTAAAAACTGACAGGCCTCACCTGCTCCTGGGTTCACCCACAGGTCACCTTCTTGTCACTTCAACTCTCCCCCCATTAAAATGACATCTGTGTTCATAAAGGGACTGAGAAGGGCTGTGAGTTGCTGGAATTGTTGAGGAATAAGAATAAGGTGTTGTCTGCCCAGATAGTGTAGTGTTCAACTTTGGCCTTTAAGGGAATACGAGGCCAGCCACAACTGACTGTGCTTCCAGATACGAGAACAAGGCCAGAGAGGTCACCTGCAGATTCGAATAGAACAAATGTGCCATGTAAGGAATATGTGTTCATGCTAGTAAAAGGGAAGAGGCAAATAGGGATAGAATCTTTAAAATACTCTTCCCAGACTGCTAAGTATTCTCTGGATGTTTTATTCATTTTACCTGAGAGGAAAAAAAAAAAGTTTTTTCCTTAAGAAGTGTAAGAATTGCAATTAGATCAATATAAATTTAATCTACGTGAAAAACATTTGAAATATCTATAAATAGCATTTGCCTAGAATAATTTGCCATATGTTAACCGTAATGCTTGCATAAAACATTATAAGGTGTCACCTGCTTTCCAAGAAATAGAAAATGTTCTGTAGATGTTATCTCAATTAAGACCACCAGTTAAAGAAGGAAAAAAGATGATTCTTAAAAGAGAAAACTAAATGATAAATCATTTGAAATAATGTCTTAATATTTTTGTATCTCTGATACTTAGGACAGTGCAATGCACAGAGCAGATATTTAATAAACATGTGTTGAAGATAAGCGAGTCCACTTAAGAAATGCCTGGTCATTAAAAAAGCCACAGATATAAAAAGCTAATACTGATTATGAAAGGAGATTATTCTACTATAATTTAAGTTCTTTGATTTTTGAAAACAAGAATTTGGTAATCTTTTTTTGCAAAAACATATTAATGCTTTTAAGCTACATCTGCTTCTGGGGCATGAGAAACCCACAGCGGTTCCTTGTTGTGCCTGCAACAAGCCCAGTGAATGAGCTAAGCTCTCTAGTATGCTGTGCTTAGCTGGAAAGGAAGCAGGTGATGAAGAGATTGAGGCATAAGAGGAACATCAATCTCCCCCACCCCCATAGTTAGAAAATGTATTTTTTACGCACTGATTTAATTATAGACCAAATCTTTAATTGTAAAGCTATCTTCAATCAATTTCTTCACCTACTTATTGGTGGGCCTCGTGATGCAGGCTGCAGTGCATGGTGGCATGGTAGTTAGGTGGCCTGCCTGAGGGTGAGCCTCATTTATTTGCTTTACTATCTGGGTGACCTTGGGTTACTTGTTCAACCACTTTGTAAGTCTTATTCTCCTTATCTGTAAAGTGGGGACAATGATAATGTCTGTATCACCCAGTAGGATGAAGTGAGTTATACTATGCAAAGCATGCCAATCCTGCTGGGGCATAGTAAGTGGTATATCTGTGCTTGTCAAATTAAACAATTGAAAACTGAGAATAATTATATTATTTAGCTCTCATGTTTTGAAGGTTGATAAAAGAATTAAACTATAAATTTGTACATACTTGTCTGATAGTATGATTTTTAGTATATTATTGTTATTATATGTAAAATATAATGCTGGGCTGGCTGCAAAGGATCTAGACACAGTTCCTGTGCTCAGGGAGACTGTCCTATAGAAAGTGCAGTGTGATCACTCATGTATTTCTCTTGTCCAAGAGACACAGTGGAAGGGCTTCAGAAAAGTAACAGAACCTGGCCCTTCAGAGATTACCTGGAATCAGATTAATAAAGATGTACTGTGGGAGGCAGTATTTGGGATGGGTCTTAATAGCCAGATTTTGAGAAGAAACCAGGTGGAAAGTATTTCATTTTAGGATTATCTTGATTGTATTTAAAATTAGAGAGGGAATTGGGTTATGTACATGTAGAGCTTTATGTAGTTTATGCAAGCTGAGTTACCCAGAGCCGAGGATAGGGACTCAAATATTTATTGACTGCCTATAATCATGCCACACTTGTAAATACTGAAATTATAATGATAATTATTACATATAGTTTTCTTACTAGATAACAGAGTGTTAACAACTTTACATGTATTTTATCATTTTTCCCAGTGATAATCTCACAAAGGTAGATACCAGTATTGTCTAAATTTTGCGACTGAGGAAACCAGTGAGGCTTACAGGGGTTAAGTAACTTGTTCATAGTGACAAAACTAGTAAGTAATGTAACCAGAATTTTCTTACTGGAGGATAAGTTACTATTAATAATTTTAATATGCTGTGTCACAAAAGGTATAAAGGTATAAAGACATTTTAGTTGAGATGATAGCACTGGGCAGAAGGATATGGTGTTGATGCACAGCTTTAAATAATATCAAAACAGAACAAATTGATATGAAAGATATTTGTTTGGTGGAGAGGATAGATGGGATAGAGATTGTGGGGGACTGGAGAGGGATTCTCTGGGATGCTGTAGATGTTGTATTTCTTGATCTGCATATGTCACATGAATGTGTTAACTGTTTTTCATTAAGCTGTACACTTAGGATTAATAACTTTTCTGGATGAATTTTTATACTTCAGGTAAAGGGTTTATAAAGAAATATATGTTTGACATCCAGATTTGCTAAAGAGACTCACTAAATTCAGTTAAGAAACATTAAGAAAACTCACAGAAACATACACACACACACACACACACACACACACACACAATTTTTGTCTACAACTCCATCTCTACCTTATCCAACAAAAGCTTAACTTCGGATCAGGAGATGTGAGCAGCAAATCTCTTCGAACTTTAAAAAATGGAAATGATATAACGTGTCTTCCACAGTGTGAAAGTGAAGATCAAATGAGATCTAATGAGACAACATAGAAATAAGATTCACGGTGTCTATCCTGCAAATGTCCTTTCGTAAAGATCACAAGAATGGGCTCTTGAATACTAGTAGGCGGAGTATTCATGTTAGAAACTTATTTCAAAATTCTCCTTTAGGATAAAATACATAATTTGTGCTTCATCTCCTCCTGTGCCTCTATATTAAATATTCATTATCTTTGACCCATATGTTGTTATTGCTTAAAAAAATGCAGTAAAATATTATCACCTGGAAGGGCATTGGAGTATAAAATCCAAACAAAACTTGTACCTCTGTACTTGTAGAAAACTATGAAATGTAATACAGCACATACGAAGTACATATTTGTTGATTCATTCCAAGAAAATAAGAAAAGAGCTGAAATGTTTTAAAGTGTAACTACGAACGTATATAGGAAGGGAAGAGTTTTTTATCCCCCATGGATGTTCTATAAAGATTATTTTGGAAAGATGCAGTCTGAGGAAGGTGTGGTCGATAGAAAATTACAAAGAAATGTTTAGCTAGGTTGAGATGCTAACGTTCTAGGACTGTCTAGTCCATAACAGGGACTGTCTACCTACAGCCTGCAGGCTAAATCCAGCCTACAACCCGTTTTATTTTTTTTTGGAAGCCTGTGAGCTGAGCAAGGTGTTTTACATTTTTAAGTGGTGGAAAACATATACTTTGTTTCTTGTAAAAATTATATGAAATTCAGATTTCAGTGTCTGTAAGTTAAGTTTTGCTGGGACATGGTCGTGGTCATTTGTTTATATATTGTCTTTGGCATAGTGGAGTAATTGCAACAGAGAACATATGGCCTGCAGTGCCCAAAATATTTACTACCTGGCTCTTTTCAGAAAAAGTTTGCTGGTCCCTAATTTAAGGCTCAGTGTTTAGGTCATAGAAAGGCAGTGTGATTACATTCATAATGTAGTACACTTGTGGAAATCATTTTCCCTCCTCTACCTAGTTTATGAAAATGTTCAGAGCTTCAAAATTGTTCTAGCTACATATTGCATTTGAGCCAGTGTTTGAGCACCTCCATGAAGCATTCTTGGCTTTGACAAGGGAATGATACTTCTTACTCTAAAACCCGAAGCACTTTATATTTTTTTATAGTACTTACATATTTTGCCTTGTACTAATGTTGTCGCTGATGCTTACTTAATTTTCTCAGCTAGATTATTATGTCCTTGGGGAGCAGGAATAGATGTCTTTCATCTCACTTTTTTTCTCTTGTTATCTAGCATGATGTTTTGTCCAGAGTGTTGTCCAGTATTTGTTGAATGAACATTAATGACCTGATTAACTCTGTATTTTTAAAGAAAATTGATTCTTAGGAGGTTGACACAAAGTCTACCTTGTACATTGTTGTTTCCCGGAATACAGGACTGATAATATTCACTCCAAAGAAGTTCTGTATCCAGTGAGATCTAGAATGAAAACATTATTATTCAGACATCAGCTTTCCTCTAAGCAGCAACTCATTAAAGTTATTCCTTCATTGGTTTACTGGATGTTTTCTTTTTAACTTTCCTTTTCTCTCTTCAAGGATCTCCCCTTGAGGTCTGTCTGCTGCTTCCTCTAATGGTAGTTTGAGAGTCAAGTGTTGGGATTTAACTTTACGTTATTGCTCACTTCCTCTAATATCAATCAATTTAGCATTTTATGCCCTAGCCATTATTTTTTCTTCTCAACTGTTATGTAAATTGGAAAATATGTAATTTCAACCCTTTCAACAAGTTTTAAAATTCAAATTTGTCTACTTTCCTGACATTTTATCTGGGAATCATTTTCTTTATTATTTTCTCTTTTGTTTGCCTGTAGTATTTCCTACCATACTTCCTTCCTCTTTGTTAATCTTTTCTTCACTGCAAATAGAAACTTCAGTGTAAACTCAAAGAATGGGGAATTCACTATTTAAATCCAAAGAAATTTTGTGTAGCCTGAGTAATCAATATACTGAACAGAGGAGGATAAATTAAATGGAAATAAACTGCAGAGCTGTGTATGCAATTCTGCACTGGAAAAAAAAAAGGATCTTTTGAAGGTTTGTAAAACCATGCTTGGCAGGGGGAAAAATATAACAAAAATAGATTTACTGAGGGCAACACTTAAAAAAAAATGATTTGGATATTGATCATGTTTAATCTTTTGCCCTGAACAACTGGGAGATGTATTATAGCCAGAGCCAGCAGTGAAAAGCAGGTCTGTTCTTTAACCTGCCCCAATTCACTTCAACGTATTTTATATCTCAGGGGATTTGGCCACAAAGTCCATTAGAACTTTGGAGGCAGTCAGGTCAAATCAATTGTCCACACTGCAGACAGAGTACCCATCATTTACGGTAATTCACCCCCGTCATGGTAGAGGAGAGGAAAGGTTAAAAGCTGTATTGCCATGAGCACATCTCATCTATCTTTCAGTATATTGGTAATACCCAAACATTGCTTAAGGAATAGAATGTACAACTTTAAATTAAGTTGCATTTAAAGGCATTAAAGGCAGTTCACAAAATTCTTGTTAGTGATATTTTAGTTGAAATTAGGGGAATATCATGCTCCTGAAGAAATCTGAATAATTTTTCATGCTTGATAAGATTTATACAAAGTGTATAGAATGCTTAGTAATGAGATCTTGAGAGATTCAGAATGACTTGAATTAATGACTGTTTTGCCAGTCTCCTTCTCCCTAGATGAGATTTTACTTCACATTTGGTTATGGGAACAGAAGAAGAGATTTATACAACATTCATCTATATTGAAGGCACAAAATTAGGTCATAAACAAGGGAGGAAGAGATTGAATAAAAGGGTCATTTAAAAAATTGGTGATTTCTATATTTTCAGAAAGAAAAAATAATCCACCCTTAATTTGAAGATGACATGCTTAAAATGTGTCAAATAACATTTTATGGTGGATAGCAACACAGTAAAAATGTATCCCTTATGTTTTGTTAGTAGAGAGAATCGGCTTCAACTTATAAACCCAGTCATGCTTTCTTATGGCATTACTTGCTTCTGAGTCTGTGCGTGGGGCAAATAAGCTTAGGTACAGCTGCCCTGGAATTTTAAGTGCAGTGCAAAGCTATTTGCTGCTTTGAAGAATGGGGATGAATTAAAATGTCTACGTAAAAATTAGCCTTGTAGTCTTCCTTTTTACCTTAGTGCTTTCTTTGCTCAGTTTCTCTGTTGAATTATGTTTTCCATCATGGACTTCCTCATGGAAGGCAAATCATATTAAAGATATTAATATCTTTGTTACAGAAAGGAATATGCTGTGAGTGACATATATTTTTGTTTGGGGAAACCCATGTATGACTAATAAAAAAAGTGGAAAATCAGTACGATCCATGTAACAAATTTTCCCCAAACCTTTCTATATGTTTGTTTCTGTTTAAAGAAGAATACAGAGAAACTGGATGTATAGAGAGACTGAGGTAATTTCTCTGGAGTAGAATTGCTTTGATGACTGTTTAGATTTTTAAAAGTTCCATCTGACTAGAAATAGCAATTAAGCAAGACACGCCTATAACTGCTTATGTAATTTCTTTCAACATCACTTATCTATGATATTGCTGCAAATCAGAAGTCTTTTTGTTCTTCTCTGCAAGTCTGTGCTTTATCTTCAGGGTTTCCAGTGATTTCTGAAGGCGCAGAATGAATGGAAGAGATACAGCATGCAGCAAGGAGTAGAGTCATGTAAAAGAGAAAATAGCATCGCATCACATAACCTAAATGTAAGAGCATGTCTTAAAACAATTGATAATTAGAGCCAAAACCCTAGGTAGATACTAATGATAATTTATGTGTCATGGATAAGTTTTTCATTGGTTCCAGAATACAATAATGAACATTTCAAGATACCTACTCTGATCACTCCAATTAGAAATATACTGACAAGCATCAAATCAGGAGATTTTCAAAACTACTGTTTCAGGCAATTGTTCGGGCTTTTAGATTGGAGGGTAGGAAATATCCAAATTTATCTGGACTCTTAAATCACAGAATAGCTAACACATCTTCAGAAAAAAAATTCTTTGAAACTTGTATCTGGTCTAAAATCTTGAGAGCCAAAACTGCCTTATGCAATTTGCAGTAAATGAAACAGTTCTGGCAATAATAGAGTCATCAGTAGAAATGTTGACTTGTTAGACAGAACAAAGCAGAATTGCAGAATAGATATTTTCTCAAATAATTTGTTGTTTGAAGAGTATATCTAAACTATATGTTTAGAGAAATCAAAATAATGGTTTTAAGCGGTCAAAGTGTCTGTTACTAGTTGTGTCCTTTATGGCAAAGCCAAAGGGTAAGCACAAGAGTGGAGTCTCTTCTGGGGAATTTAAACAAGTGGTAAGACAAAGGAATAGACAGATCTCTTTCTCAGATGGATGGAGAAAAATGAGGAAACGAATTAGATATTTTCTAGAAGTTCTAAATTAGCTCTATATTTTCTTTTTTTGGGGGGTAGCTTTTATCATGATACTTTTCGAAAACTATAGGAAGGAAAACAGCAGATAATAAAATTCAGATCCTACTTGTGATGATCTACTTATCTGTGCTTGATGAAATAAAACACATCCAGGTGGTTGTAGCTTGGAATCTACAAGCAGTAGGAGTATCTAGAAATCAACTTGGCTTCCAGAGTGAATATGAAAGTATTTCTAAGGAATCAGGGCTTAGTTATTAATACTAACATCCATTGAATTGTACCCTTACATGCATGAATTGTAAAGTATGTCAATTATATTTCCATGCAGCTATTAAAAACTGAGCAAGTAGTAGAGACCCATTCTTCCATGGACAATCGCTGATGACTTACATTGGATTAAATTATTAAATGGGGTTACTTTAAGGAATATTTTGTTTGCTGTATGAATTTTTCCGTGTGCTTTAAACATGAATCAGAAACCTCTGGCTTCCTAGTTTCTAAATACAACTTAACTTTTCTTGGCGGCAACCTTCTTAACATAATGAATTCTCATGCTTGTCCTTTTTTCTAAGGTAATTTGACTTAAGAAATCTTTTTCAGAAAACCTTAATAGGATTTGCCCCCAAGATAGCTATTTGAATTTCAGTAAATGATGAAGTATTTTCTTGATAAGGCTTATCAGTAATAAAAAGACTATTAATTATATGCTATAGGGAGTGGAGCCTGGCATTAAAAGGTTTATATGTATTCTAAAGAAATTTCTGCTGAAGGATAGACTCCCAGTACAAATGAAATTACCTACTCTTGGTCATTTTGATGGTAGCAAGCAGTATCTTCCTGTAGGGTGATGATTTTAACATTCAAAGTGTTCCTTCCTTGTCATGGCTCTGTGTTCAATAGTATGAAAAATGAAAGTAGGGAAGGTTTTTATAGTTGGAGAGAGAACACATATTTAGCCATTGGTGACTTAATAGCAATAGGAGAAACACATCAAAATAATGCAAATTAATAGTGTGCGTAAAAGTATAAATACAGAGGCATTACAGAATAAGGGATAAGCAGAGACTCTGTAAGTCAGGAGAAGTTTCTTAAAGGTTAGAGTATTGAAAGAATGTCACATTCCAACCTGGAATTTTTATTTATCTATGTTGAGCTAATGGAAATTCCTTTTCACTAATGCTAAAACTCAGTTGCCTAGAAAATTTACTAGAGACATATAGAAGTTTCTCTTGTTTTGACAAAGTGGCTTCTTCATTTCCTTTTTGATTCAAAAACCAGAACTCGGGAATAGGTACACGGATGAGTAGATATAAATAAGTAGCTATTGCCTGTAAGAGTGAAGAAAGCAAGTAGACTCATTTATTAGGGTTTCAATTGCATTTATTTGTTAAATTCTTTATTTTAATGAAGACTTTCTTCAGTAAAGACCAATAACATCTATGTGTAAAAATTATATTTTTTATAAATTTGTTGTAGTTTTCTTCTCGTATTTCATAGCTGGGATATAGATAATAGCACTATTGTGTATATTGCTATTACAGTCAAGAAATAAGATCTTCAACAAAGGGTGCTTTTTTTTTTCCAAACTGTAGGAGAGTATTTATGAATTTGCTAATTATTCTTTCATTCCCTTGTAATCTGAACTTGAAATCCATCAGTTTATCTAGGAATCTGGAGTAAATAATTTTAAAAGTAATTTGCTGTGCACAAAATAACAAATAAAATGCTTTTTCTTTAATGATTAGTAAGCCAACTTTTAGGTATTTTTCTCTGTTTAAGGAAAAACTTACTCAATCGATCTCAATCCTATTTCAGGGTCTCTGCCAAACTGTAAAAGCTAGAATTTGGCATTAAACTGTGATTGGCCTTGTTAAGGAAGATGGTAGAAGTGTACAGTAGATGTTCCTGAGGACATCTTTATAAGGTGTTCTGTTTCTTGTACAGTAAATGTTCCTGAGAACACCTTTATTAGGTCTTCTGTTTCTTGTAAAAAAGATTAAATATTTTATAACCTGCTTCTATGCAGAATGCCTGTGGCTCAAATTTAGTGGGCTAGGATTGTGTAGTTGGAATATTTACAAAATATGTGATGATGGATGATATTTGGAGGTAACACTCTTCAAATCTATGTTGATAATATTAATTTTAGCATTACATTATGAACCACTGGGTCTTCGTAGAAACAATGCAATATAAATATTAGGTTGGTGCAAAAGTCATGGCAAAAACCACAATTATTTTTGCATCAACCTAATATCTTCTAGATGCAGACAATAAAAAATAGCCATTCATGCTCAGATTCTTGTATTTTATATATAGTAATATTATGTAGGTATATGATTTAATATGGATCTTAGAGAATATCTTAGTATTTTCATAGAATCGTGGTATGATAAAAGCACGTTATTTGGCATCTGAAAGATTGTGCTTATTCATAGCTCTACCACTCACTATGTTAGTAAGTTATTTAAATTTTCTGAATCTCTGTAAAAATGAAGATAATACAGTCAAGCTCATGTGAGTGTAATTAAAACTATGCATGTTAAAATACTAGTATAGTCCCTGGTAAATAATATGTGCTCACTATCAGTAGTTTTTGATATTGCAGTTTTAAAAGAAATATCTTAGGGTTTCTGGGGACCTGCGAGCTCTTTGTGAGGGATTTTAAATTTAGTGTTTTATTTAAAAGATAATATGCAGGAATTAGAAAGGCATAGTGTATAACCTGATATTAGCATGCTGTTTAGTGTATATGTTAGCGTTTGTATTTACAATTATATTAGTGCTAAGTGAGGGCCAAATCATGTCATTGCAGAATGCAAGAATGAAGGATTCACAGTAATTTGAATATTCCGTGTTGGAGCAAAGTAGAAACAATCATAAGAAAACTTAATTTACATTTTTATCATTTAAAAGTGCTGTTTGCTGATCTTGTTTTCTTTTCTGTTCTTTTTTTTTTTTTTTTTTTT
>NW_012104031.1:7081817-7082201 GCF_000951045.1 Mandrillus leucophaeus
TCTGTCTCATTGATCTGTCTAATGTTGACAGTGGGGTGTTAAAGTCTCCCATTATTATTGTATGGGAGTCTAAGTCTCTTTGTAGGTCTCTAAGGGCTTGCTTTATGAATCTGGATTCTCCCATATAGGGAGCATTTATATTTAGGATAGTTAGTTCTTCTTGTTGAATTGATCCCTTTACCATTATGTAATGGCCTTCTTTGTCTCTTTTGACCTTTGTTGGTTTAAAGTCTGTTTTATCAGAGAGTAGGATTGCAATCTCCTGCTTTTTTTTGTTTTCCATTTGATGGGTAGATCTTTCTCCATCCCTTTATTTTGAGCCTATGTATGTCTCTGCATGTGAGATGGGTCTCCTGAATACAGCAGACTGATGGGTCTTGACTC
>NW_012104031.1:7082251-7083621 GCF_000951045.1 Mandrillus leucophaeus
ATGTGGTTTTTGTCTTTGGTTCTGTTTATATGCTGGATTATGTTTATTGATTTGTGTATGTTGAACCAGCCTTGCATCCCAGGGATGAAGCCAACTTAATCGTGGTGGATAAGCTTTTTGATGTGCTGCTGGATTCGGTTTACCAGTATTTTATTGAGGATTTTCACATCAATATTCATCAGGGATATTGGTCTAAAATTCTCTTTTTTTGTTGTCTCTGCCAGGCTTTGGTATCAGGATGACACTGGCCTCATAAAATGAGTTAGGGAGGATTCTCTGTTTTTCTGTTGATTGGAGTAGTTTCAGAAGGAATGGTACCAGTTCGTCTTTATATCTCTGGTAGAATTCAGCTGTGAATTCGTCTGGTCCTGGACTTTTTTTGGTTGGTAGAATATTAATTATTGCCTCAATTTCAGAGCCTGTTATTGATCTATTCAGGGATTCAACTTCTTCCTGGTTTAGTCTTGGGAGGGGTATATGTGTCCAGGAATTTATCCATTTCTTCTAGATTTTCTAGTTTATTTGTGTAGAGGTGTTTATAGTATTCTTTGATGATAGTTTGTATTTCTGTGGGATTGGTGGTGATATCCCCTTTATCTTTTTTTTATTGCATCTATTTGATTCTTCTCTCTTCATTAGTCTTGCTAGCGGTCTATCAATTTTATTGATCTTTTCAAAAAAACCAGCTCCTGGATTCATTGATTTTTTTGAAGGGTTTTTGTGGCTCTATCTCCTTCATTTCTGCTCTGATCTTAGTTATTTCTTGCCTTCTGCTAGCTTTTCAATGTGTTTGCTCTTGCTTCTCTAGTTCTTTTAATTGTGATGTAAGGGTGTCAATTTTAGATCGTTTCTGCTTTCTCTTGTGGGCATTTAGTGCTATAAATTTCCTTCTATATACTGCTTTAAATGTGTCCCAGAGATTCTGGTATGTTGTGTCTTTGTTCTCATTGGTTTCAAAGAACATCTTTATTTCTGCCTTCATTTCATTATGTACCCAGTAGTCATTAAGGAACAGGTTGTTCAATTTCCATGTAGTTGAGTGATTTTGAGTGAGTTTCTTAATCCTGAGTTCTAGTTTGATTGCACTGTGGTCTGAGAGACAGTTTGTTATAATTTCTGTTCATTTACATTTGCTGAGGAGTGCTTTACTTCCAACTATGTGGTCAGTTTTGGAATAAGTGTGGTGTGGTACTGAGAAGATGTATATTCTGTTGATTTGGGTTGGAGAGTTCTCTAGATGACTATTAGGTCCGCTTGGTACAGAGCTGAGTTCAAGTCCTGGATATCCTTGTTAACTTTCTGTCTCATTGATCTGTCTAATGTTGACAGTGGGGTGTTAAAGTCTCCCATTATTATTGTATGGGAGTCTA
>NW_012104031.1:7084163-7089472 GCF_000951045.1 Mandrillus leucophaeus
CATTTAAGGTTAATATTGTTATGTGTGAATTTGATCCTGTCATTATGATGTTAGCTGCTTATTTTGCTCCTTAGTTGATGCAGTTTCTTCCTAGCATCAATGGTCTTTAACATTTGGCATGTTTTTGCAGTGGCTGGTACCAGTTGTTCCTTTCAGTGTTAAGTCTTCCTTCAAGAGCTCTTGTAAGGCAGGCCTGATGGTGACAAAATCTCTCAGCATTTGTTTGTCTGTAAAAGATTTTATTTCTCCTTCACTTATGAAGCTTAGTTTGGCTAGATATGAAATTCTGAGTTGAAAATTCTTTAAGGATGTTGAATATTGGCCCCCACTGTCTTCTGGCTTGTAGAGTTTCTGCCAAGAGATCCGCTGTTAGTCTGATGGGCTTCCCTTGGTGGGTAACCTGACCTTTCTCTCTGGTTGCCCTTAACATTTTTTCCTTCATTTCAGCTTTGGTGAATCTGACAATTATGTGTCTTGGAGTTGCTCGTCTTGAGGACTATCTTCGTGTGGTGTTCTCTGTATTTCCTGAATTTGAATGTTGGCCTGTCTTGCTAGATTGGGGAAGTTCTCCTGGATAATATCTTGAAGAGTGTTTTCCAACTTGGTTCCTTTCTCCCCATCACTTTCAGGTACACCAATCAGACGTACATTTGGTCTTTTCACATAGTCCCATATTTCTTGGAGGCTTT
Organism: Mandrillus leucophaeus; assembly: GCF_000951045.1. Classification (NCBI taxonomy): domain Eukaryota; kingdom Metazoa; phylum Chordata; class Mammalia; order Primates; family Cercopithecidae; genus Mandrillus; species Mandrillus leucophaeus. The sequence goes on from NW_012104031.1 coordinate 7,084,853, forward strand.
GTTTCTTTTTACTCTTTTTTTGTCTAAACTTCTCTTCTCACTTCATTTCATTAATTTGATCTTCAATCACTGATACCCTTTCTTCCACTTGATCAAATTGGCTACTGAAGCTTCTGCATGCATCATGTAGTTCTCGTGCCATGATTTTCAGGTCCATCAGGTCATTTAAGGTCTTCTCTACACTGTTGATTCTAATTAGCCATTCGTCTAATCTTTTTTCAAGGTTTTTAGCTTCTTTGCAATGGGTTCGAACATCCTCCTTTAGCTCAGAGAGGTTTGTTATTACCGATCATCTGAAGCCTTCTCCTCTCAACTTGTCAAAGTCATTCTCCATCCAGCTTTGTTCCATTGCTGGCGAGGAGCTGCGTTCCTTTGGAGGAGAAGAGGTGCTCTGATTTTTAGAATTTTCAGCTTTTCTGCTCTGGTTTCTGCCCATCTTTGTGGTTTTATCTACCTTTGGTCTTTGATGATGGTGATGTACAGATGGGGTTTTGGTGTGGATGTCCTTTCTGTTTGTTTTCCTTCTAACAGTCAGGACCCTCAGTTGCAGGTCTGTTGGAGTTTGCTGGAGGTCCACTCCAGACCCTGTTTGCCTGCGTATCACCAGTGGAGCCTGCAGAATAGCAAATATTGCAGAATGGCAAATGTTGCTGCCTGATCCTTCCTCTGGAAGCTTTGTCTCAGAGGGGCACCCAGCTGTATGAGGTGTCAGTTGGCCCTTAATGGGAGGTGTCTCCCAGTTAGGCTACTTGGGGGTCAGGTACCCACTTCAGGAAGCAATCTGTTCATTCTCGGATCTCAAACTCTGCTGGGAGAATCATACTCTCTTCAAAGCTGTCAGACAGGGACGTTTAAGTCTGCAGAAGTTTCTGCTGCCTTTTGTTCAGCTATACCCTGCCCCGAGAGATGGAGTCTACAGAGGCAGGCAGGCCTCCTTGAGCAGCAGTGGGCTTCACCCAGTTTGAGCTTCCCAGACACTTTGTTTACCTACTCAAGCCTCAGCAATGGTGGACACCCCTCCCCTAGCCTCGCTGCTACTTTGCAGTTCGATCTCAGACTGCTATGCTAGCAGTGAGCGAGGCTCTGTGGGTGTGGGACCCTCCGAGCCAGGTGTGGGATATAATCTCCTGGTGTGCCGTTTGCTAAGACTGTTGGAAAAGTGCAGTATTAGGGTGGGAGTGTCCCGATTTTCCAGGTACCGTCTGTCATGGCTTCCCTTGGCTAGGAAATGGCATTCCCCAATCCCTTGCACTACTTGGGTGAGGCGATGTCCCGCCCTGCTCCACAGGCTGCACCCATTGTCTGACAAGTGCCAGTGAGATGAACCTGGTACCTCAGTTGGAAATGCAGAAATCACCTGTCTTCTGTGTTGCTCACACAGGGAGCTGTAGACTGGAGCTGTTCCTATTTGGCCATCTTGGAACTTCCCCCCAGTTTTGGCTTTTTGGAATTATCTTTCTACCTAGAAGTAGATTAAAATTTATTACAAAAGAATTGTAAATAGAAATAATTAGATAGTAATTAGCTGCTATTATTAAAAAAATACAATTTTGTGCCAGGACAGTAACATGGCCAGTTGGTGGGGGGTGAACTTTGTCTTTCCTATACTACCCTCAAATTTTCTGTGTAGAAAGAGTCGGTGTTTCTGGATGGGAAACTTGGCAGAGGTATAGGTGGCCATAGTGGGGCAAGGTGACTTTGTAATGAGGACTGTGGAACTGTGATCACCTAGGATATGACCAGGAACAAATGGAAGTTACAGTCAGATGTCAGCAGGGTGCACAGCAGTAGCCAAGGGAGAGCCAAGTCAGGCAGGGCATGCCCTGGAATTTGTCCAAGCTGAGAGAGAGCAAAATGCCAACTGCAAACTTTAGAATTGAGGTCAGCAGAATGTCCAGTCACAGGAAGATATCAAAGATCGTATCTGGTCCTTGCATAAGTAAGAGGACTATGCCCCTATTATCGATGCCAAAATATCATATACACTTTTCCTTCCATAAATCCAGACATGATAGAAGGGAGAAAATTGAGGGTGTGAGAGGCAGGAGAAAGGCTGTCTGACAGATGAGCATTTCTAACCAAGAAAGACTAAACAGAATTAGACTGCTGGTTAACTCTTTCCTGAGAAATGGAAATTAGTGGTAATAATGTTGATGGATCTTATGTGGATCAGATTGGACAAAATGAGGGAATTAGTCTTTGCTGAGACCATAAGCATTGTAGTATGAATTAAATTTGCAGCCATGATACAACTGCAGTCATAAACAGACGTGAAAAGTGATGAAAAGCAATGATGTTTCAGACAGACTTGGATTCAAATGTAGGCTTTGGTATGTAATGATCAAGTCTCCTGGCCAGGTTCCTCATCCATTCTATACCTAACTGCCCATATCTGTAGAATGAAATTGCTCTGAAAATTACATGAGAAAATCTTTAGAAAGTATGAAAAACTTTTCATAATGTCTGGCACAGAGCAACACCTAATAATTGATAGGTAACAATCTACACATCTGCTTGTGTATTGGACACTTGATTTGGGGGTTCAGAAGCCTAGATTTAATTTTTGACTTCCACTGTCCTATGATGTTTGCCTTTAGGTAGCTTATATAGCCTTTCTCCTACTTAAATAATTGACCTTGAACAAGATACATAAGCTTTCTTTGTGCCTCAGTTTTCTCAGCTACAAATCTGAGTTAAAATTTTCATTATTACATATTTCTTAGTTTTGCTGCAAAAATTAACTGAGTCAATAGATTTAACATACTTAGAACATTGCCTGACCAAAATAAAAAATTGTTCAAAACATGTTGGCTAACATCATCATAATTGCCATCATTTGAAGCTTGCTTTTTTTTTTTTTTTTTTTTTTTGAGACAGAGTCTTACTCTGTCCCCCAGGCTGGAGTGCAGTGGGGCGATCTCGACTCACTGCAACCTACACTCCCAAGTTCACACCATTCTCCTGCCTCAGCCTCCTGAGTAGTTGGGACTACAGACACCCACCAAAAAGTGCAAAGAACACAAATGGGCATTACAAATAAAGCTATTCCAATTCATTCTACCACAATGCCCAGCTAATTTTTTTGTATTTTTAGTAGAGACAGGGTTTCACCTTGTTAGCCGGGATGGTCTCGATCTCCTTACCTCGTGATCCGCCCGCCTCAGCCTCCCAAAGTGCTGGGATTATAGGTGTGAGCCACTGTGCCCAGCTCTGAAGCTTTCTTCATATCTTCCTTGTGCAGTATTACCTGTTCCCCTACTCATGTGCAAAGGGAAAGCTGATTACGAAGAAAGGGATTTAGAAACATTCTGTAAGTGCCCCGTAAACTATACAGTATAACCTATTTTATGAATCCATTATTCAGGCAACTAGAAATTATCAAAATAGAATTTTTTAAATCCTTTTTTAACAGCTTTATTGAAGTGTAACTAAAATAAACTGCATACGTTTGAATGTATAATTACTATGTTTTGACATGTATACACCATCATGTGAAACCATCATGACAATTAAGATGGTTAACATATCCATCACCCTTAAAACTTTCTTTGTGCTCCTTTATAATCTATCTCTGTATTTTGTCCCCCTCCCCACCACTGATAGACTTTTTGTTGCTATTATTTTACATTGGCTAGATTTTTACATTAAAGAATATGTAATATATTATGTCTGTCTTCTTTCACTCAGCATAATTGAGATTTATTCACATCATAGTATGTATCAGTAGTTTATTTTGTTTTATTGCTGAATAGTATTCCATTAAATGGATATACTACAGATTGATTATCCATTCACCTGTTGGTAGACATTTGTGTTCTTTGTACTTTTTGGACATTACAAATAAAGCTGCTAAGAACATTTGTATACAGTTTTTTTGGTATAGAAATGCACTTTGTTTTCCCTTGCATAAATGGTAGAATTGGAACGGTTGGATCATAGGGTTTGTGCATGTTTAACTTTTTAAGAAGTTGCTTGTTTTTCAATGTGGTGGTACCATTTTGTATTTCCACAGCAGTGTATGAGAATTCCAGTTTCTCTACATTCTTGCCAGTACTCGGGGATAGTCAGTCTTTTTTATTTTAGCCATTTAAACTGGTATTTTATTTTAGCTGTTTAAATAGGTATTTGTTGATATTTATTACCAAACCAACTTCCAAAATTATGAGTCATAATTCATTGTGGTTTTAATTTGCATTTCCTTGATGACTAATTACATTAAAGGTAAGCATCTTTTATGAATTATTTACCATTCATATATTGTTGATGAAAGGCATGTTAAAATATTTTGCCCATTTAAAAAATTGCTTTTGTGTTATTACTGACTTTTAAGAATTATTTTATATATTCTGGATAGAAATTCTGTTTTTTGGCTGTAAGACTTGCAAATCTCTTTTTCTCAGTAGGTGGCTTGTCTTTTTTTTTTTTTTCTTCTTCATTTATTTATTTATTATTATTTAAGTTCTAGGGTACATGTGCATAACATGCAGGTTTGTTACATATGTATACTTGTGCCATGTTGGTGTGCTGCACCCATCAACTTGTCAGCACCCATCAACTCATCATTTACATCAGGTATAACTCCCAATGCAATCCCTCCCCCCTCCCCATGATAGGCCCCGG
>NW_012104031.1:7089522-7122968 GCF_000951045.1 Mandrillus leucophaeus
GATCTCGGTTCACTGCAACCTCCACTTCCAGGTTCAAGCGATTCTTCTGTCTCAGCCTCCCCAGTATCTGGAATTACAGGCGCGTGCCACCATGCCTGGCTGATTTTTGTGTTTGTAGTAGAGATGGGGTTTCACCATGTTGGCCAGGCTGGTCTTGAACTCCTGACCTCAAGTGATCCGCCCCCTCGGCCTCCCAAAGTGCTGGGATTACAGGCATGAGCCACCACGTCCGGCCCTGATTTTCTTTAACAGTCTGATGACAAAACTAAAACTATTTCCATCAACATTTAAAATAATTGAAAACTAACATCAGCTATTATTTTCTCATCCTCAAACTCCATTAATCATTAGATAACCGCTTATTATATTTTATTAAAATGAAACACTTTATAATCAAATAAGATATTTGCAATGTTATGAAGTGATACTTCATTAAAACTTCATTTGTACTATTGTGTACAATATACATACATTTTTTTTTAATTAATGTAGTTTTGGCTTTTTCTTTTTTAAATAGGAGACATAAATATTAGTATTCTTTGGCACAGTAATTATTACGGAAGCATATTTGTTTCATTTGATTTAAATTGTCTATGATGTTTCTTTGTAGATTTATGTCAAAATAATAGAAATAATGACTAATGACCAAGATGGCCTTAACATTCCCCTCAGCTTGAACAAACTTTGGACTGCTTTCTTCCTCTTTAGATGAGGACTATATGTCCTTTACTTCTCTTTTCTTAGAGCATGTTTTTTCTTCTTTTTTTTTTTAAAATTATACTTTAAGTTCTAGGGTACATGTGCGCAACATGTAGGTTTGTTGCATACGTATACATGTGGCACGTTGGTGTGCTGCACCAATTAACTCATTGTTTACATTAGGTATATCTCCTAATGCTATCCCTCCCCACTCCCCCCACCCCACGACAGGCTTCGGTGTGTGATGTTCCCCACCCTGTGTCTAGGTGTTCTTGTTATTCAATTCCCACCTATGAGTGGGAACATGAGGTGTTTGGTTTTCTGTCCTTGTGATAGGTTGCTCAGAATGATGGTTTCCAACTTCATCCACGTCCCTACAAATGACATGAACTCATCATTTTTTATGGCTGCACAGTATTCCATGTTGTATATGTGCCACATTTTCTTAATCCAGTATATCACTGATGGACATTTGGGTTGGTTCCAAGTCTTTGCTATTGTGAATAGTGCCACAATAAACATACAAGTGCATGTGTCTTCATAGCAGCATAATTTATAATCCTTTGGGTATATATCTAGTCATGGGATAACTGGGTCAAATGGTATTTCTAGTTCTAGATCCTTGAGGAATTGCCACACTGTCTTCCAAAATGGTTGAACTAGTTTACACTCCTGCCAACAGTGTAAAAGCGTTCCTGTTTCTCCACATCCTCTCTAGCACCTGTTGTTTCCTGACTTTTTAATGATCGCCATTCTAACTGGTGTGAGATGGTATCTCATTGTGGTTTTGATTTGCATTTCTCTGATGGCCAGTGATGATGAGCATTTTTTTCATGTGTCTGTTGGCTGCATAAATGTCTTCTTTTGAGAAGTGTCTGTTCATATCCTTTGGCCACTTTTTGAAGGGGTTGTTTGATTTTTTTCTTGTAAATTTGTTTGAGTTCTTTGTAGATTCTAGATATTAGCCCTTTGTCAGATGGGTAGATTGTAAAATTTTTCTCCCATTCTGTAGGTTGGCTGTTCACTCTGATGGTAGTTTCTTTTGCTGTGCAGAAGCTCTTTAGTTTAATTAGATCCCATTTGTCAATTTTCGCTTTTGTTGCCATTGCTTTTGGTGTTTTAGTCATGAAGTCCTTGCCCGTGCCTATGTCCTGAATGGTATTGCCTAGGTTTTCTTCTAAGGTTTTTGTGGTTTTAGGTCTAACATTTAAGTCTTTAATCCATCTTGAATCAATTTTTGTATAAGGTGTAAGGAAAGGATCCAGTTTCAGCTTTCTGCTTAAGGCTAGCCAGTTTTCCCAGCACCATTTATTAAATAGGGAATCCTTTCCCCATTTCTTGTTTCTCTCAGGTTTGTCAAAGATCAGATGGCTGTAGATGTGTGGTATTATTTCTGAGGACTCTGTTCTGTTCCATTGGTCTATATCTCTGTTTTGGTACCAGTACCATGCTGTTTTGGTTACTGTAGCCTTGTAGTATAGTTTGAAGTCAGGTAGCGTGATGCCTCCAGCTTTGTTCTTTTGACTTAGGATTGTCTTGGAGATGCAGGCTCTTTTTTGGTTCCATATGAACTTTAAAGCAGTTTTTTCCAATTCTGTGAAGAAAGTCATTGGTAGCTTGATGGGGATGGCATTGAATCTATAAATAACCTTGGGCAGTATGGCCATTTTCACGATATTGATTCTTCCTATCCATGAGCATGGTATGTTCTTCCATTTGTTTGTGTCTTCTTTTATTTCACTGAGCAGTGGTTTGTAGTTCTCCTTGAAGAGGTCCTTTACATCCCTTGTAAGTTGGATTCCTAGGTATTTTATTCTCTTTGAAGCAATTGTGAATGGAAGTTCATTCATGATTTGGCTCTCTGTTTGTCTCCCTACATTATCTTTTAACAGATGCCCCTCATGTGCAATCCTAACAGGTCAATTACTAGCAAATCTCTGTTGATCTCAATGCACCATGAAAGAACCAAAGAAAACTCTCAGATATGAAGACAGGTAGAACTGAAATAGGGTGCAAACCAATTTACAGAAATGGAACTTAACCCTTAGAGGAACGAAACGAACCTACTATATATTCATTTTTCTCTTATTAAATATTTGTGTAAGAAGTGAGCTTGTCACTTGAAGTAAAATTTTACAAGCCAATAAGCGCATATATTTTTAATTCCCTTTTCTTGTAAGAAATGGTGTATCTTTGAGAGGGAGAGAGAGAAAATATAAGCTGTAAATATTGAAGTTTTCTTCTTTTAATATTCATTGTTTTTAGCAACTCTGGTTAAGTTCAACACTACAGGTTTGTGGACAAGGAAAACAATCTTGCAGTAAACATAATAAGGGTCTATTCATCTTGCATAAATGCTTATGTCTAACTCTCATTAATATTAATGGAGTTGCATATAAGCACTGAGGCGATAATAGACCCCCATTTAAATCCATTTGTATTCATGAGCTTTTTTTTTAAAGATTACTTTCCAATCACTTCCTCTAAAAATGTGAGTCAATGATCTTATCTTCAAAGATATTTCAAATACAGCTAACTAAATAAAGAACCCAATTAAAGTTTGTTTGCAACAAATTTTCATGGAAAACTTTTGGGTAGATTGACCCATTTCCCACCTAAAATCACCTTCATTTGCTCTGTTATTTTGTGTACAGTACATTAACTGGAAAGTATCAGATGATTTCTATTTTCTTCTTCTGTTAGTCTTTGTAATCTGAATTTGACAGATTGTCGGCTGGCAGTCTGTCTGTGACTAAGTTCATAAACTCGCTTCTCAAGCTGGTCAACCCAACCCAAGCCAGTCTACTCAACATTGCCAATTATAGTATACATCTCGTTATTCCTAAAAATCATACTGGAGCATTAGAATATTGAAGGCTAGGAACTTTTAATAAATCTTATTTTCAGAAAATAAACATTCTATTTGTTGAAGAATTTATCTTTGTACTATTACTGATTCCATGGAAACACTAGTAATGAAGAAGAGAGTAATGAAACAGTGAGCTACAGTAATAAAGTAATGAAGTAACTAGTAATAAAGGAGAGATGGAAAGGGAAAGTCAGTGTTACAGACAATTTACATTTTAATGCAAGCATTGTGCTTATAAAAAGGAACAAGGCAATGGGATGAAGAAATGGGTAGGGATGATGGCTAAATTCACTTTTGTAGTCCCAGTGATAAACATCTTTTGGATTTTGTTAGTAAAGTATTACTTTATGCTTTTAAGAGAAAACCCTACCATACTTTCAGAACCTAAATTAAATAACAATTCAAAAATTCCTAAAAACAAAACACATTAAATAAAAGAGGCAGCCCATAGTTCCTTCTCATCAAAAGAACTAAGCTGAACCATTCAATTTAATAAAACATTAATGTATATTTTTCTTGGACAGATACATGACTGAGTCTTGATGAGGGAAACAAGTCTGAGTTGAGATAGTATGAGATCTCCAGAGATTTATAATCTAGATAGGAGAGAAAATGTATACCCAAACTTGTAACTATAGTTTACAGTTTGACAGGTGGCTTTGATAGGACTAAACCCAACTGGAGGAAGAACATAGAGGAATAAAATATATGCCATCCATCCATTAGAGATCTACGTTTGTTTATGCATCGGGGAGCAAGGATACAGTGAACACAGTTCTAGGAAATACATATTGTATAATAATGCAAATTGGACAAAGAATATTTGTCACTATATTTTGGTATACACATACACAATATGTTGTTCATTGCATTCAGTCTTAAATATTTAAATATGAAAATTCACTGCAATATGCAGAGTACTTAGGAACACTGATTTACCAGTAATATTAGAGGTTGAATTTATTAGAATAAATGGAACTGATGGGAAGAAGTAAACTCTTGAATATTGGCTCAATCCGTTATTTTGGTTTTATATGAATTAGGTCATTTGTTAAGACACAGCATAGTTAAATTATATAATGGTTTAAAAACTTGCTGTTTTAAACTGTTATATAATAATACAGAAAATATGCTTATACATAATACGCTATATTATAGTATATATAATAATACTATAGCATACTATATTATATAGTATTAAAATTTTTGAAATATACTTTTACATATATTTTTTCATCTTATCCTCACAACACCTTTTAATATGGAGTATATACCTGCACATTTATTCATACACTTTGATTAAGTGACCTGCTATTTGTCAGGTGCCTGACTAGATATCAGGTAAAGGAATAAAATTATTACTTCCTATCCTAAATTATTTTGTAGATGAGAGGGGAAGACAATTAACTTCATATAAATACATAGGTAAATGTACTGATGGAAACATGAGAAGCTATGTGTATAGAATGGGGCAGAGGGACAGTGACGGTTTCAAGGATAGATTTCTAGAGATATGTTTCAGCTACATCTCAAAAGATGAAGTGGGAGGTAGAGGGAATAGCTCATTTTAGGATGTGCACCTTGTTTAGTTTTGTAGCTGGGTAGGGTATGCGTGAAGAAGTGTCACTCTCACACACACACACACACACACACACACACACACACACACACACACACAGAGTAGGGAGGGTGCAGACCACATCTGTAAACCTGTAGGGGTTTTCATGTTACATTTAGAAGTTCCATATCTTATTTGGAAGTTGATGGTGAATGACTGAATTTTAAGGACTTATAAGCCAGGGCTTGTCATGGAAACATCACTATGATGAACGTGGAGGATGGATCAGAAAGGATGAAATTGGCAGCACAAAGACCAATCAGGAAGCCTTTGTACAAATGTGTATGAGAAATTAGGAGAGCCTGAGCTAAAGCAGTCAGTGAAATGCTGATGAAAGAACACATGTGGAAGCTATTTAGGGGGTTGAGTCTATAGCATTAAGTGGCCAATTGAATAAAGGGAGAAAACAGGGGAGAGTGGTCTAGGATGATTCCTATTTTTCTGCACTGACAAGTATGGAAATAATGACATGAGAGGGGAGGTATAGAACAAACATGTTTGGAGGAGAAGACATCTAGTTTAAATTTGGACACAGTTTGAGATCTGTGTAAGACATTTGATTAAAGATGTCTCTTGACCATTGTTTTATGACACAAGTTCATAGCAAGTGTCTGAGCTTTAAATATAAATTTATGAACTGTTTGTTGATGACTATGGATGACTACTGATTAGAAAAAATAAGGATCTTTCTATTTGATTCCCCTTGTCATGGACATGTATTGCTTTTGGTCTACACAGGATCTGTTCACCCTTTTCCTGGTAGCAGCTTTTATATTTTGGGGGTAGGGGTTATTATAACTCTTAATCCATGTGGTTGGGGTGGGCTGACTCCATTGTAGTTATAAGGGAGGCACATTACCCAAGCCTGATCAGTTAATACCTCCCTCCCCACTGGCCACAGTAATACAGCATGTGAAACAAACCAGGTTAATCAGGCTAAATTCCTGGTATGTGGTTTCAGCTGTTGAGAAAAGTCTTTTCTGCTGGGATTGCAGAGAATACGTTTTCAGCCTCTAGCAGGTAGAAGACAGCTATTTTGCTGCCGGGTGGGAAGACCCTGAGAATGAACATAACAAAGGAAAAGAGAGCTGAGAGAGAAGGGGAGAGTCAGACCAACAGAGTCCTAATGATGACACTGAGTTCTTGAATCTAGTGGGCCTGAATCTAGAATGGTCCCTAGACCTTTCTAGGGATGTGAGAACATTCCCTTTATCGCTTAAGCTAGTTGGAGTTGATTTATTCTTTATTCATAACTAAACTAGCACTAGTACGGGCAGATAATGCATCATTTTTATGTATGCTAATAAAATATGTGTTAATGAATCAATGATTGAATGACAATAAAAAAGCAGGTATAATTCTGATACCTGATTTGAACAGAATCGACACCTTTACAGTTTTGAATAGTCATTATAAATATCATATATCTTTCAGTTTACCTAGTTCTTTAATGTTGTTTAACAACATTTTGTCATTTTCTATTTAGAAATCTCATACTTTTTTTGTTAGATTTATTTCTTGGTAATTAAAAAATTTTAGAATATCTTTTTAAATGTACATTTTAAACTAATTTTTGGTGATATCTATAAGTTAAATTGATCTTTGCGTATTGTCTCTATAACCAGAAATTTTGCCAAACTCTTATTAATTTGAATTGGTGGATTATTTAGGTTTCCTGTGTAGGAATCTTACCCTCTTCAAACCATCTTTCATGCTTTTCCAATCATTGAGTATCATGTTTGTGGAATGCCTTTTTTGAAGAAGGTCATGAAGATGTCCTTTTTCAGTTTGAGGATTTTCTTTCCATTTTTGGCTTTATATGAGATTTCTATTTTTTTCTTTTAAAAAATCATGATTGGATACTGAATTTCATAAAATGCCCTAAAATTCTTAATGATCATATTTTCCCCTATATTTTGTTAATGTAGTGAATTGCCTTAATCACTATTCCAGTTTTTAATCTTATTTAGCTCTTACATTATCCTATACATAGGAGTTTTCAGATTTTCTATTTTTTCTTGATTAAAATTGTTACTTTTTAAAAACTATGTGATATAGAAAAAAAATCTCATGAAGAAACTAGGCAACACATTTTAAAGCTTTGATTTAGTGAAAAGGACCTAATTAAAAGATAAATGATTAAAAGAATTAATGAGCTTTTATAGTGAGAATTAGAGGCAGTCATAATAAAGTATCTAATTTGGAAAAAATAAGGGTAGTATAGATACTGTAGTCTGAGCTAGGTTATAGTAGCAGAAAACTTAAGAACTAGAAAAAAAACAAAAAACAAAACAAAACAAAAAAACCCCAAAAGTTTGTGGTCAGAGAATATTTGAGTAGTCTTTCAATAGTTAGGATGGCTAAAATACCAAATAATAACTTTATCTTGTGCTGAGGCTCAGAAGATGATACCCCAAAGTATGGCGCTTTGATATGCTGAGTGCTTTGAGCTAGCATTTTAAAAAAAGTATACTTTAAGTTCTGGGATACATGAGCAGAACATGCAGGTTTGTTACATAGGTATACATGTGCCATGGTGGTTTGCTGCACCCATCAACCCATCATCTACATTAGGTATTTCTCCTAATGCTACCCCTCCTCTAGCCCCCTACCCCCTGACAGGCCCTACTGTGTGATGTTTCCCTCCCTGTGTCCATGTGTTCTTATTGTTCAGCTCCCACTTATGAGTGAGAACATGCAGTGTTTGGTTTTCTGTTCCTGTGTTAGTTTGCTGAGAATGATGGTTTCCAGCCTCATCCATGTTCCTGCAAAGGACATGAACTCATCCTTTTTCATGGCAGCATAGTATTCCATGGTGTATATGTGCCATATTTTCTTTATCCAGTCTATCATTGGTGGGCATTTGGGTTGGTTCCAAGTCTTTGCTATTGTGAATAGTGCTGCAATAAACATATGTAACTAACATTTTTATTGGGAACATTCAATGTACTTGGTGCTGCACAATGCAGTTTTTACTGACAACATTGTATACTTATAAGATTAAGTGTTATATAGAACTTATTTGAAAATTCCAATGATTTTTATGAAGGCTATAGGCTACCAATACAATAAAAAGAAACTATTCTTAAATTTTACCATTTTTCATTATTTTTGGACATCACATGCTTTTTTTCTTGGCCAATTAATTGCTAGTAAATAATTTGTTGGTTTGATAGCACTGAAGACACAGCCAATGTATCTTGACAAGGTTTATTTTTCCCTCATCACTTTCTTTTCAAGTCTTTGGTTCCCAGTATGCACTTGTTACTGCTTTAGATAGCAGACAGTAAGATGTCATTCCTATTCTAATCCTTTTATTTGAAAAAAGTTATCCCAAAGATTCACTGGAAATTTTAATATAAACAGCCAAAGACAAGAAGTCTCAAGTCCAAGTTTTTAAACTATTGTATAATTATATAGAAAATATGGTATATATACAATATACTATATTATAGCATACATAGTATATATAATATATCACAATATTTTGTATAGTATTAAAATTTTTGAAATACATTTTTACATATATTATATTATTCTCACAACACTTTTAAATATGAAGCAAATGTTATAGATGAGAAAACTGAGCATCAAAGAGTTGGTTACATTTTCTCAAGATAAAAATGAAAAAAATTTAATTATCAGGAGAAAAATAACTAGAGAAAAAGTTACTTAAGATTACAAAGTGGCAGAGCTAAAACTAAAATTTAAGCTTTCTTTTCTCAGAAAGTATGTTATTTAGGAATCAACATTTTTTCTTTTTTTTTTTTTGAGATAGAGTCTCTCTCTGTTGTCCAGGCTGGAGTGCATTGGCATAATCTTGGCTCACTGCAACCTCCGCCCCCCAGGTTCAAGTGATTATCCTGCCTCAGCCTCCTGAGTAGCTGGGATTACAGGCGCACTGTAATTTTTGTATTTTTAGTAGAGACGGGGTTTCACCATCTTGGCTGGTCTTGAACTCCTGACCTCGTGATCCACCTGCCTCAGCCTCCCAAAGTGCTGGGATTACAGGTGTGAGCCACCGCACCTGGCCTGGAAACAACTTTTTCATTTCTTCTCCTCCTCCTCCTACTCCTTTCTTCCTCATTTTTCACCTTTACTTCATCTTTCTCTTCATTTTCTTACCTTATTTGTTCCTCTCCTCCTCCTCCTTTTCTTCATCATCATGATCATCTTCATCATCATTTATTAATTGCTCTCAATGGGCAATTGCTTTACTGGTATTTATCAAGATTAATCCTCAAAATAACTACATTAGGTAGGTAGTATTATTAACCCCATTTTATAGATAAAGAAATTGAGGCATAAAGAGTTCCAGTTTGCCCAAGGACACAGAGCTCCTTGGTAGTGCCAGGATTCAAACCCTAGCCATTTGTTTTAGAGTGTGTGCTCTTAACCGTTATTGTAGTCCACCATTGTAACTGACAGCCAGAGATGTCTTCAGGCAATGGTTTAGCAACTTCTTTTGAAATACTCCTCAAACAGATCTTCACCAAAAACAAATAAAAAAAATTAGTATCAAAAGAATAACAAAAGCATTTAATAGGAACGTGCCATGTCCCAAATCCTGTTTAACGTTTAAACCAGCAATGGATTAACAAAGAAAATTTTCTTTTTCTTTTTTTTTTTTTTTTGAGACGGAGTCTCGCTCTGTCACCCAGGCTGGAGTGCAGTGGCTCGGTCTTGGCTCACTGCATGCTCTGCCTCCCAGGTTCATGCCATTCTCCTGCCTCAGCCTCCTGAGTAGCTGGGACTACAGACGCCCGCCACCACGCCCGGCTATTTTTTTTTGTATTTTTTAGTAGAGACGGGGTTTCACCGTGTTAGCCAGGATGGTCTTGATCTCCTGACCTCGTGATCCTCCTGCCTCAGCCTCCCAAAGTGCTGGGATTACAGGCGTGAGCCACCGTACCTGGCCGAAAATTTTCCAGAGTTGAGGGGAGGCTGGGCGCAGTGGCACACGCCTGTAATCCCAGCACTTTGGGAGGCCAAAGCAGGTGGATCACTTGAGGTCAGGAGTTTGAGACGAGCCTGGCTAACATGGAGAAACCCCTTCTCTACTAAAATACAAAAATTAGTTGGGCATGGTGGTGAGCACCTGTAATCCCATCTACTTGTGAGGCTGAGGCAGGAGAATTGCTTTTGAACCTGGGAGTTGGAGGTTGCAGTGAGTCGAGATCATGCCACTGCGCTCCCACCTGGATGACAGAATGAGACTCCATCTCCAAGAAAAAAAAAGAGCGAGGTAAGGAGAGTAGGGGGTCAGGTTTGGAGAACAGATATACTAAAGTATTGGCCAACTCGCAATTTAAGTGTATTCAAGGTACTTGTTATCATACTGCTAAAAGACGAATATAATTGATGTTTCCAAAAAGAAAAAAAACAAGTAAAATCAATGTATTCTCTTCCTATTTAGTCTTTGATTATATAGCTAATTATATTTATTCATAAAAAAGGTTTTGCCTTGATTATATCCCACAATTGCTTGAGCTGTGCATCATTTCAAATAATTTTAGTCTAAAAATCATACCTTAATGTGATGACTGCCCTAATGTGATGCCTTTACTTACCCACTTGAATATAAATAGCTGAAAAATCTCCACAACTTTTCTGTCTTTTCAAATTTTTAAATTCCTCATGAACATCAGCTGGTATATTCAGTGCTGACATGTACATGTATAATTAAAAAAAAATTACCGCTAGGGACCAAGAGAAACATGGAGCTGTTATGCTCTCGTATGTAACATTCATGAAAGCTGGGAAACAATTAAATTTACATATTTGTTTATGCATATTTATATTGGTTTACTGCATTTTCTAACATTACCCACACTGTATTTGAGACTTGGGAGAATTATTTTTTAAAAATCACGTAAGGTTTTATTGTTGAGAGAAAGATTTAGATCACTGCGAAAAGCCCTTTACATGTGAAATAGTGTCTTAAGTAAAAATGAAACAAAATAAAAATTAAAGCATTTCCATAAAATAAGTGTAATTTGTTTGCAAGCTCTGTAGTAAATTATATGCTTAATAGCAATTTTACTTTGCATATTCAATACATGATAAATATATTCTCCAGAAGATGTGTATCTATGGTATTTTAAATTACACTTAACATTTTTTAATTCTTAAAAAGATAAAGCAGCAAGTTTTATCATTAATACACATTTTTCTTGTTTTTAAATTTATTGTCAAGCACAAAAACAGCAAATGAATATATTTGATATGTTTTAATAATCCTAAGTAATATTTTACGTAATGTAGAGAATGTAATGAAAGGAACACTGGACTTTTTGGTCTTGTTTGGCTCTGTCACTAATTAATTTACTATCAGTCTCCTCATCTTATGTGAGCCTTGGTTTTCTTCTCTTTGAAATCTAGGGGAGGGGACTAAGGTGTTGCTACTCAAAATGTGTTCCATAAACCAGCAGTGTTAGTATCGCCTGGGAGCTTGTTAGAAATGGAGATTCTTTGCTGTCACTCTGGGCTTACTGAATTAGAATCTGCATTTAAATAAAATCCTCAGGTGATTCATATAGTGATTATAGTTTGAGAGGCACTCAGCTGCAGGAGCTTGCATGTCATCATGTCATCACATCTGAAAATGTATAGCTCAGGAATGTAGCGTTTCACATAGAAATACTCACATATTTTAAAATACTACGAAGTGTCCTAAAAGCTATAGATTTGGTACCATATAGACTTAAGTTAATCCTAAAACTACCAGTTACTCTCTCTGTGATCCTGGGTAAATTATTTAATTTTTGTGTTCTCTTGTTAATAGTAGTAACTATCTCATAGGAGTGATGTATTAAATATTTTGTAATATAACTGGAGTTCCGTACATGTTAGTTTTTCCTTTCATTTTCTCTACTCCACACCTCCTCTTCCCTATCCCCAATTTCTGTTAAGCCACAAACAGGCTGAGATGAATAAATCAAATTCTATTAAAAAGTACATTAATAACGTGTATATTTACAACCCCAACTGAGCTATTAATTAACCTGAGCCGAGCCAGTTAATTTCCTATTCTAAAGTAATTAATTTCATTCTTGAAGGTAGTTGCTCCAAACCTTTCTCACTTTCCTCAAATACAAAACGTCACCTCTTCCTGCCTTGAGGTGTCTGCTAGGCCAACTCAGTGATCATCAGGAGAGGGGAGGCAGAAGACACCGAGACCTGAAACTGTAATTACCTACATGGGTAGGAAAACATGAAAGGGCAGCCCCACACACACGTTTACACCATCCCTTCAGGCTCAGGCAAATAACCAGGGAGTGTCACGGGTTGAAGAGTTGGGTTGAAGACAGAGATAGATTCTAGCAGAGAGTGAAGAATTGGAAATTCATGATCTTACTACAGATCATGGCCCATGTCTCTTTGTTTCACTGATAGGTACTCAATGCCTGGCACAGTACCTGGAATTAATATGTGCTCCACAGATATTTCTTGATGCATGAATCAAGGTGTGAAGCTGGTGAGCAAACCAGCTAATGCAAACAGCGGGACATGAGGGAGGTTTTTTCTTGGGTAATAAGACCCCATTAGATGGATGAGGGAGCTGAAAAATAAGACCGTACCTAAAGCTGGGAAAGGTGCAGGTTTCCAGGCGTGATACCAGAAACCAAAGATGAAAGCAGAAAGGATGGAAGTAGAATCACTGGACTCAGGCTCAGGAATGACAAAGCAATTAGTTATCAAAATCTGGCTTCACGTCAGTACAAGACCCATGGTAAAAACCATTTGGATGCATTAAAAGGGACCAGGAAGCTAGAGGAAAGACATCTAGACTAAAAGGAAATTCCCGGGTGTGTTTACATGGTATCTGGGATTTATTTTAGTTGGGTGTGGTAAGACACACAGACACAAAAGTGATTGTCATGAAGGAAGAAGTTAATCATACAGTTCCCTTAGACGTGGAGAGTCATGGCATCCACACAGGGCCCCATGAGCAACACCAAGGCCAAGTGAATGGGAGGAAGAAGAAGGAACTAGGAGCTAAAGTCTTTATTGCAGTTACAGCGTGAAGTAGGGAAAAAAGTTCTGCATTGTTGTAGGCATAAGATACAGATAGATTTAAATGTACTTGGTTATTGTACACTATAAACTGCACACCCCCACAAAAGGGAAGTGACACAGCTAGGCCCATGGTGGTGAGCAAGGGCAGCAGTTAGAGTGTGGCCTATGGAAGGATGCCAAATGGTCAAGTACAGAAAATAAACACCTGGGCTAGGCCAGGGGAAAGGGTCCCACAGACTTGTAGGTCCTAGTGAGGTGTAGGTACCCTCTGTACTGGCAGCATCCTGGGAAGGTGACTGAAAATCAGAGAGGAATGGTTGGTGGTTCCCAGTCTCAGCAAAGGTCTCTGGGCAATTGGTGTAGTCTAAAGGCACTGACCTTGAAGGGACCTTGCGGGTTGAGACAGTGGTTGCCACCATGATACCCGGTGTGAAAAGATGATACTTTGGCACTAATGCTGCTGGATATTGCCATAATTCTTGGAAAAAAATGGGAAGCCCCAACTGGGATTAAGATTAAATTTCTTATGAGCCCTTTGGGGGTAGCAATTCATCTGAAATTGAGGAGTTTCCTTTCAGAAAGTTGTTTTGGCTCTGCTTAGATGCAGAGGTACATTTCTCCTAGACAACTGGGTTCTTGTTTCAACAATATTAAATACTCCATCCTTTTCCCACTAGTTTGAAGTGTTGCCTTTACCAAATATTAAGCCTTGATATATTATTTAGGCCAGTAGTTCTTCAACTTTTTGGCTGCAAATGCTTTTGCACTCTTAATATTTTCTGAGCATCTCACAGAGCTTTAGTTTGTGTGAGTTATAGCTATTGATATTTATCACTTTAGAAATTAAAACTAAGAAATACTTAAAATGTTATCAATTCATTAAAGAGCAATAATAAACCTATTACATGTTAACATAATAGCGTATTTTTATGAAGAGTAACTTTATTTTTCTACAAAGAAAACTCATGAGAAAAGTGGCATTGTTTCAGCATTTTTGCAAATCTTTTAATGTCTGGTCTCATAGGAGAAGACAGTTGGATTCTCATATCTGCTTCTTCAATCTGCTGTGATATCTTGTTTTCCTTTAAAAAAAATCAGGTATCACACAGATGATATAGAGTTGACTAAGGGAGGACCCTGCAGACATCCGAGAGGGTCTCAGGAGCCTCTGAGGGTCCTTGGACCACATTTTGAGAACTGCTTTAGTTTACTAGGTTTTTCTACTCACTTCTTCTATTCATCTATCTACTTCCTGTACTAGTATTTCACTGTTTTAATTAGTGCATGTTTACAATATGTTTAACACTCGATACTAAAATGTCCTTATTCTTTTTCCCAGAGTTTTGTAGCTATTTTCACATGTTATTTTTCAGTGCAAATTTAGAATAATTTTAAGAGTAAAAGATATCCTGTTAGAATTTTAATTGGAATGATATGTTTATAAAGAAATATGGAGAGAATCGACATCTTTACAATGGTAGATTTCTCTCTTTGATATTACCCCAATGTCTTAGAAAGCGGAACAAGGATTTTGGCCCATTGGACTCCTTAATGGAGTAGTATTAATGTGGTGTTAGACACTTTTAATACGAAACAGCTAAAGCCCAAATATCAGAATTAAAACCCTAGGAGGATTAGAGTCACTAATCCTAGCAATTTTTTTTTAGCATAGCATTGAATGGTGAAAGGTTCAATGACCACATTCAGCCTATTGAATTTGGTAATTTGTTGTTTCTTTCTTACCTCAGTAAAGTTTCATCTTCGTTTTTATGGTCAAAATTGGAGGTGCTTATTTGAAACGTGCAAAAATTAAAAACAATAAAACCTATGACTATGCTATATAGGAAAGGGTATTAAGTGGGAAACAGAGTACGGAGAGGTTCTGGCTTGCAACTTTAGTTTCAGCCCTTATTCACTGCCTATCTAGAGATTACCTTAATCCCTCGGAGGTTCCACTTTCTCAACATCTGAAGTAGAAATGATAGCCATCCTCCTTACTTCAGAGGATTGAGAGGAATACAAAGTGAAACGGTGTACTCTGTAAAGTGTTTATAAAACACATGGTATTTTGCAATGCTGCAGTTAGGGAGTTGTAGAGCTGGGCCAGCAACTCAGAGATTAAGCTAGTTCATGAGTCCTTGGAATCTTAGGTATTTTCTAGGCTGGGGATGGTGTTGGGGGCCCAAGCAGGAGGAGAAGTACAAGTGCAGGGCACCTTGCCCATTTTTCTGTATAGATTAGGTTTATGGTTTGCTGTTTTTTGCTTGAAGAAAGAGAGAGATTGCTTTTAAATGTTTGGAGAACTCTAGTTCTAGTCCAGGTCCTCATTTTTACAGATGAAGAAACCGATAAAGCAACAGAAAAGTTATTTTCCCATTTGCCCAGCTTGACAACAGTAGTCTTGAGACTAGAAGCATGATTCCATGTTTCATATGTGATATGCATTCATTTCGCTTGAACTTTAATTTAAAAATCTATACAACGTTTAATTATCTTGCCTTTCAGTCTGGAAACCTGATTTTCTGTTGATCTGTAGACAGGCTTACATGTACTTTTTATAAATAAAGCCAAATGTAGACACAAAATATAGATGCTATTTAGTCTGCCAAATCTGCAAGTCTTTATCTTAGAACTAAGGAACATTTATACACGGTAGTTCATGAGTCTTAGTTATATGAAGACATTAGGAAATTTATATCCTTAGGAAAAAAAATGTATGTAACGGAGGTATCTCTAACTTCAGGGCATAAAGGAAAATTCAGTTGAAAGTAGAGAAATAGATACTTCATGTTGAAGTCTGACCACCTGGAGAAGTTTTATTCAATCTTCTGTATGCCAAACGTCCTGGTGTTCCCACATATCATGATGAATACTTTTGGTTCGTTTTGAGTTTTCTTCAGATAACTGTTATATGGGGACAGAAAAATTAATTACTGCTATTGGATCAGAATGTTTTTGAAGTAAAAGAACTACATAATGGATTCCTTTACTAAAATTTCTTGATTTTGGCACAATAAAACTCAAACCAGAATATTAACGTACTCTGGCTTGCAGAAAGGCGATGCTGGCTTCTTTTTGGGAACAGGAGGCACGTGATAACTGTCTGGTGTTGTGCCAAACCCCTATTACCCTCAATAGGGAAGGCATCAGGTTCAATAGGTGGAGGAAGAGACCCAGAGCTAGCAAATGAAACATGGGGTTTTATTGGGGGGCTACATACAGGGGAGAGAGTCCAGTGACAGTGAGCTGGACAAGATATCTGCCTTACCTATAGTCCAGTGGTGATGGGCTGGGCAGGAAAACTGCAATTGCTTGCAAATAACATGCAGTTTATACAGCATTTTCACTAAAGACTCTTCCCTTAATGACTTCCACCTGTTAACCTTCATTTAACCCAAACTGAAGGCCTCAATGCCCTGTACACCCTGTGTTCTATGGAATGGGCTAGGGACTCAGATGTTCCTCATAGACAAGGAATGAATCTCTGTGTTGGCCACTGCCGGATTCCATAGTTCAGAATACAGGGTCAGGTATATCTTCCATACAGGATCATTCTCAGGATATGCTTTAAGTTATTACTATAAGGGATATTTTACCCTAAACTGGTTTGTGTCTTCTGAAATGGTGTTGAGTGCACAGAAGCAAGTGGCCAAGCAGCACATATGCCTGCCCTGCAGGAATAACTTTCACAGGGAGAACTTTCAGAGACATAATCAGGCATATGAGTCTCTTATATCCCATCATACTATAGGGCAGTGTTCAGCTCTCTGGCAGTGCTGGATATTAAATTATAGGAGAGGAACCTAACTTTTTGGCTAAGGGTCTGTATAGTTTTTCGGTTATGGAAGCACTGGCCTCTGCTCTCTTACAATCAAGGACTAGGATACCACAGTACACAAAAGTTTTTTAAGCAAATGATTTAAGTAAAAATGTTCAGAGAGTTAGTTTCTTAATATTCTATACCTGAGTAGACAAGAATGTTTAAATTTCCTCTTAAATTTTTGGCATGGGTTTAAGTTCATACTCCTGAATTACAGAAGAGTGGAAAAGTCAGTACCTTATGAAGCAATGCTTTACACATCAGGGTTTCAAAGTAAACTTTACAGAGACCAATGAAACTGCAGATCAGAAGGTGTTGCATGTTTATGCAGACAATATGCTTCCTTACTAATGGGTCTTTGTTATAGAAAATGATTTGTGCTGGATGTTGAGCCCTTTTAAAAACAGGAAAATGTAAGTCTCATTTTACATAGACTCTGTTTTTAATTATAATTTGACAAAAGAAATAACCACATTACTTATTTGATTTGCCAGAACCTTATCTAGCACCACCTGTTGAGCCCAAGGCACTCAAATGCTGACATATTGCAGAGAACAAAATTATGTAGCTGGCATACTAACTAGAATTGATGCCAACAAAAGCATTATGTAGCCTTTGTACTTGAAATAAAACAAAAATACATTAAGCTACCAACTGCAAAGGTTTAAGAAAGCCACATTTAATTATACACAAACAGATCCTCCTAACAAAGAAATAGAATGAAAAATGGTCTTGGAGTTAAAAGGCCAAAGTTTGCATAGTCTACACTGGTAACTATCATGAGCTTAAACAAAACAAAATTTCATGGTACAGTTGATTTATATTAAATATGACAAGGGGATGCTGAACTTGTTTTTATGAACTGATGGGTTCAATAGAGTAACATTTGCAGTGTGAGGAAATGGTGAAATGCATTGCCAGAATGGGAAAAACAAAAAGCTATAATTAGTTATTAGCTTGTGAGTTTATAGTTCATTGGGCTTGAGTTTATGAAGAGCACATTGCCTTTGAAAGTTCACCTGCCTTTGCCTTTGTATGTGTTGACTTAAAGAAAGTGAATACTGGAATGTGCTCCAGACATAAAGGGTGTATAGGTGCCCCCCTCCCCCCAGCTTTGAGACAAAAGAATATAAAGGCCAACTTGGAAGATGGATGTTGACTAAAACACGGTGGAAAATGTTTGAAAGTATTGATGGCTATATGTATTCATTGTTGAGCCTTTACTTTGGGCTAAACATTGAACTTTTATATATATAATCTCATTTATCCTCTCAACAAACCCAAAAAGTAGGTGTTATTATTTCTGTTTTACAGATGAGGATTTTTTGTTTGTTTGTTTTTTGTTTTTTTGTTTTTTGTTTTTTTTAGACAGAGTTTTGCCCTTGTTGCCCAGGCTGGAATGCAGTGGCACGGTCTCAGCTCACCACAATCTCCGCCTCCCGGGTTCAAGCGATTCTCCTGCCTCAACCTCCTGAGTAGCTGGGATTACAGGTGTCCGCCACCACGCCTGGCTAGTTTTTGTATTTTTTAGTAGAGACGGGGTTTCTCCATGTTGATCAGGCTGGTTTCAAACTCCTGACCTCAGTTGATCCACCTGCCTCGGCCTCTCAAAGTGCTGGATTACAGATGTGAGCTACTGTGCCCGCCTCAGATGAGGATTTTGAGGTTTGGAGAGATTACTTAACTTATCTAAATTTGCTTAGTAATTAAGACAAGTCTGTTTGATCCCAACATAAGTGTTCTGAATTTCTGTACATCTCTATGACACTATCTTTCTCCAGGAGATCTGTAAATTTGGGGATTAAAATGCCCAGGTCAACCCGTGTGACTGGAGTATAGTTCACTGCCTGAGATGTAACAAAAAGATGACTTAATCAATTACATTACAATGTAACTGCATGATAAAAGGATTATTAATGGAAGGACAGCATTCTATGCAGAGGTTAAAAGAAAAAGCTATGTATAGGATAGTAAGTAGTGTTCAGGGAGGCACAAAAGAGATGTCCTTCTAGTTCCAAAAAGCTAATATTGATTATTGGAGGAAAATATCCCCAGTGTGAAGAGAAGCAATCCAATTCACATGGGTAACCTTTGTTAATGACAGTTGAACTCTTATATTCTGATTCTGGGCTCTTCAAGCAAACTTCTCACCTATAATTTAGTCTCTGGGTAAACTGATCTACCAGGAAGAAACACTCTGAGCAAATGATCAAAGACTGTTAATCTGGCATTACTTATTTTATTGTAATTGAATAATTGGTGTTCTAGTTTATAAAACTAGATTCTTCGAGTTTAGTTTGCCTGAATAAATCTCTTGGAGGTTAACTGGTAGGATATACTCGTAAAAGAGTTTCTGATTATAAAAACATGGGGACCAGAACCCGGAACCCAGTAACTCCACTGAAGTATTAGGTGAGTGCAAAAGTAACTGTGGTTTTGCCATTTTTTTTTAAAGGCAAAAACCACAATTACTTTTGCACCAACCTAATAGCGCCCATTTGGGACACCCTGTCTGAGTTCTCTCCCTCTTCAATGTGGCTCCTTGAGGGAAAGCAAAAGCTTTAAGCTTCTTAGTCCAATTTTCTCACTTGCATAGATGAAGAAAATAAGGCAGAGAGGTACCACAAGTTATTTACTTAGATAAATGATGTGATACTCAGATAAATAGTTCTGATTGTGCTGCTCCATTTATAGCCTTACTAATTTTAGTTACTTTAGTGACGTTAAGTTTATATGTCTTTGTCTTTTGCTCTTTAATGAACAGCTAGAGTTTCACAGATGAAAGCATGTTCACCTTTCCAAATATGCTAAAGGAGTCAAAGTGTTATTTCTTGTTGTTTTCGTATTATTTGCAAACAATGGGACCCCAAAGTAAAATATTAAAGTTACCTTAAGTTGTAACAGTGTGACTATATACCTATTGTGATAGGTAATTTTGAAAAAATATGTGCCAGGCACTTTTAAAAACTTTATGTCCTGAACTTTCATAACTTTTACAAATGACAAAACAGATTGTCAAGTAGTTTATAAATTTTTTTTGTGTTGTAAAAGGTTCCATGCTTGTGTTAATGCTCTGCTGTCATTGTCTTAAAGTTCTTTATAATTTTTGAACAAATTATATGTAATTTAAATATAATTTATAATTATTGCCATCCAGCTAATAGTTGGCAAAGCCTGTTTGTCTTTCCCCACAGCTTATATTTTTTTCTTGAAATATATGCTGCATTTGAAGTACTATTCAACCCAGAAATTCCATGATTGGGTATATACTCAAAGGAATATAAATCATTCTACCATAAAGACACATTCACATGTATGTTCATCGCAGCACTGTTCACAGCAGAGAAGTCAGGGAATCAACCTAAATGTCCCTCAACAGTAGACTGGATAAAGAAAATGTGCTACATATGCCCCATAGACTACCACACAACCATAAGAATGAATGAGACCATGGCCTTTACAGCAGTATGGATGGAGCTGGAGGGCATAATCTTAAGCAAACTCATATAGGAACAGAAGACCAAATACTACATGTCCTCACTTATAAGTGGGAGCTCAATATTGAGTACATATGGAGACAAAGAAGGGAACGAAAGACACCGGGGTCTACGTTTGAGGGTGGACAGTGAGAGGAGGGAGAGGATCAAAAAACCACCCATCAAGCACTATGTTTTATCACCTGGATGATGAAATAATCTGTAGACTAAACTCTTGAGACATGCAATTTACCTATATAGCAAACCTGCCCATGTGCCCCTGAATCTAAAATAAAAGTGACAAAAAGTGAAAAAGCAAATAGATACTGCTTTTGAGTTAAAGTCACGCTATGTAATGATGAATTTTAAAAACACCATTCAAAAACTGTATATGGGCGATGTCAAATGTTTTCAAGATTACATTCATAGGCCAAAATATTGTTAAGTAGATGGTAAGAACTTTTACAATTGAAAGACTGTTTTTAAGTGAACATAAAAAAGGAACAGAAAGGAAGAGAGGACCACAAACCAGAAATGAATGTCCTTTTCCCCTAGCATTGACTGCCATATCAAGCTATCTGTGCTGCAAAAAGATTGCAAAATCTTTATCAGGCATCAGAAAACAAAATGAGGAAGTATGAGTGTGGGAGTGTGTGCAAAGTGATGGAAGAGGTGAGGGCAGTGAAAGGACGAGAAACAAAGTAACCAGGGCTAGCTTTATGAGCATGCAACCTGTGTAGTCCCACAGTGCCCTGTGTTCTGAATGTTGCACTGCAACTCTCACAACTCTCTCAACATTCTTAATAATTTTTGAACAATAAGCCCTACACTTTCATTTTGCCCTGGACAAATTCAGCAGCCAGCCCTGGAGGTAACATTTGTGGTTCAGATGAATCACTTGGTCCTTGGTGCGATGACTGTTCCTCTAGTATTCTGAAACATTTCCCCGATTATATTTAACAATTTACTTTTTCTTTGGTCTCCACATCTTTTGCATTTTATTGGTTTAGAGACAGACAGAGGAGGAAATGAATGGTGTTGGCCATCAGCATGTATCAACACCCCAGCAATCTTTCTCATCTTTTGACAGGGGCTTAGGTATTTGGTTGAACATCCGGTACCTACCAGCCTCTGAACTCAGAACTTCATGAAGGTATTTCATTTAATGTTCACAAGTCATTCTCTGTTGGGTATATTAATATCTTCATGTTACAAATGAGGAGAACAGGACTAAGAGAAAGCAAGTAATTTACTCAAGGCTTGGATTCAAACCCTGGCTATCTAACTTTGAAACCCAAGCTGAATCCCTCAAGTAAAAATTCCCCTACTTGTAATCGTGATCTTCAGGGCTAAAGAGAATTCTTCAGAATTACAATTTGGGAGAGCAAAGCTTCAGCAAACCTAATGGTATCATATCAAATATAATTAGTGGTATACTATCAAATGCTTAATAGTCAGTTCTTTGAGGGGAGAAAAGGCCTTGATTTTTAGAATTTGCCAGTTTTCATGGTATAAATCCTCCTGTGATAGCTGACTGGAAACTACCAATGTACCATCCATGCCCACAGCTTGGGAAGAAATACGCTCAATTGGCCCTTGCTAGCTGCATGAGCCATTTCCAATATATCATCGCTTTTATTCCAGCAATATATTAGGTTAGTACTTTTATTAAATTTGGAGTATTCTTTTCCCATATGTACACAATTAGTGGGTCATATGTAAGTGTCTTAGTCGTGGTGGGGAGAAGGGAAAAGGGTAGTAGGTAGAGATAGAGGGGAGTTTGTTTTTTTGGCAGCTGTTTTATTGCTTTTTTTTTTGTTCATTGTTGGATTAGATTGGGGCCATGCTCATTTTTAAATTTCTTTGAAAACCACTAGCAGGCATGCTGGAAAAGTTTTACGGCTTAGGATCAATTTGTAGAAAACGAGTTGTTAAACAGCATCCTCACATTCACTCCATACCAGCTGTAGGGCATCTTATTTGTTAGCATTATTTTCTTATACTTATTTTATCTTTAGATCTTAAAATTTACGGTTTTTTTTTGGTATTCAGATTTTAAAACATTATCAAGGTCTTTCTGCTAACTGGCTGTGTGAATATATCAGATTTCTGTGGAACTCAGTTAATCTTGTTAAACTGAGCAATTTACCCTCCGAATCGCAGGACTGAACAATACTGTGTGTGATCCTATTGTAACTTAGAATATAAGGAAGGAGACACTAAAATAAAACTTTTGGCATAATAAGATATCTAAACAGAGTGGCTCTGCAATATTTAGTTCCTGCATATTCTGTTCCTACTTTTTGGATCTCTCAAAATTTCAATGTAAACCAGGGTTTCTCAACTTCAGTACTATTGACATTTTGAACCAAATGAGTCTTGGTTGTGTGGGGGCTGTTCCGTGCATTGTGGATGTTTAGCAGTATCTCTGACCTACATTCACTAGGGAGCAGCCTCTGAGGAGTGACAATCAAAAAAGTCTCAGACACTTTCAAATGTTCCATGCAAGGGGCAGAGGGAGGAGTGGAGTGGTAAAATCGTTCTCGGTTGAGACCCACTTTGCTTACTGTGGTTTAATGATCATTTTCATTGTTCTTTCAATTCATTAAGAATTATGTTGTTAAGCCTATTGCAAGTAGAGCGTATTTTGTTACTGAATATTTATTGAGCAGCTATTTTGAGTCAGGTGCTATTTTTGAGACAGAGTCTCTCTCTGTTACCCTGGCTGGAGTGCAGTGGAATGATCATGGCTCACTGTAGCCTCAACTTCCTGGGCTCAGGCAATTCTCCTGCCTCAGTCTCCAGAGTAGCCAGCACTGCAAGTGCATTCTAGCAAGCCTGGCTAATTTTTAAAAAAATTTTTGACACAGGGCCTCACTCTGTTGCCCAGACCTGGAGTGCAGTGATGCATCTCGACTCACTGTAACCTCCGCCCCCCAGGCTCAAGCAATTCACCTGCCTCAGCCTCCTGAGTAGCTAGGATTACAGGCACTTGCCACTACTGCCCAGGTAATTTTTGTATTTTTAGTAAAAACATGATTTCACCATGTTGGCCGGTCTGATCTCGGACTCCTGACCTCAAATGATCCTCCCGCCTCAGCCTCCCAAAGTGCTGGGAATTACAGGTGTGAGTCACCACACCCAGCCTTTTGATATGTGGTCTCCTTTTGACTCCTAGGCTGGTCTCAACCTCCTGGCCTCAAGTGATCCTTCCATGTTGGCCTCTCGGTGCACTGGGATTATAGGTGTGAACCCCTGCACCCAGCCAATCAGACAGTGTCTTAGGTGCTTACCATGCACTTTTGAACAAACAAGATGAAAATAATCCTTGTGGAGCCTACACAGTAAGGAAAATAAAGAGACAATACATAAGCACAACAATTAAGTCTCAGTATTTATAGTTGATGTTAGAAGATGGTAAGTACTGGAGAAAAAGGTATTTATATAAATTAGATAAGAAGGATGGCAGGGAGGGGTTACTGATTGCAATTTTTAATAGAGTAGGTAAAAGAAGGACTAAGTAAGATAGTGACATTTTGGACAAAGACTTGAAGTTGGTGATAGCCTAGGAAGAGCATTTCAGGAAGAGGAAACAACCAATGCAAAGGCTCTAAGAGAGAAGCATGTCTGGCCTTCAGAGGAACAGCAAGAAGGCTAGTGTGGCTGAAACTGAGTGAATAAAGGGAGGTAGGAAGGGAGGTCAAAGGGGTCATGGGGCCACAACACATACGGCCTGGTAGCACAGGCATGACATAACCTAATATATTTTTAAATATAATCATTCTGGCTCTTCTACTGAGACTAGTCTGTTGCAGGTGGGGAGAGGAAGTGGCATTGGATAGAGTCAGAGAGACCTGTCAGGAGTCTATTGCAGTAATTCAGGAGACAGATAATGGTAATTTGGGTCAGGTAAAAAATACCAGAAGTGGTAAGAATGGGTTGAATTTTGGATATATTTTGAAGGGAACACAATATGATTTCCTGAGAATTGGATATAGAATGTGAGAGAAACAGAGAAGTCAAGGATGATGCTAAGATTTTTAGTGCAAGCAACTGAAAACTGGAGTTGCCATCATTGCAAATGAAGAAAATAGTAGGTGGGGTAGGTTTCTTGAGTGATGTGTTGAAATGTTAATTGAACAAGCAAATGGAAATTTCAGATAGATGGTAGGATAACTAAGTCTTGTGTTTGGGAGGTCAGGGCTGGAGAGATGAATTTGGGAGTTATTGGTGTTTAGATTTTTAAATTTTCTAATCTTTTTATTATTTGCATTATTTATATACTCAACTTTTATTTTAGATCCAGGGGATACATGTGCAGGTTTGTTAAATGGGTATATTACGTGATTCTGAGGTTTGGGTATAGATCCCCTTAGATAGTGAGCATAGCACCCAGTAGGTAGTTTTTCAATCCATATTCCCATCCTTCTCTCCCTCCATAGTAGTCCCCAGTGTCTATTGTTCCCATCTTTATGTCCGTGTGTACTTAATGTTTACTTCTCATTTGTAAGAGAGAACACGCAGTATTTGGTTTTCTGTTCTTGTGCTGATTTGCTTAGGATAATGGCCTCCAGCTGCATCCATGTTGCTGCAAAGGAATGATTGCATTCCTTTATATGGCTACATAGTATTCCATGGTATACCACATTTTCTTCATCCAATACCGTTGATGAGTACCTAGGTTGATTCTATGTATGTGCTATTGCGAATAGTATTGTATTGAACATGCAAGTGCATGTGTCTTTTTAGTTGAAATTTATTTTCTTTTGGGTGTGTAACCAGTAGTGGGATTACTGGATTGAATGGTAGCTCTGTTTTAAGTTCTTTGAGAAATCTCCAAGCTGCTTTTCACTGGGGCTGAACTAACTTACATTCCCACTAAGGGTGTATAAACATTCTCTTTTCCCTGCAGCTTTGCCAGCATCTGTTTTTTTGTTTTTTTGTTTTTGTTTTTTTTTTTTTTACTTTGTATTAATAGCCATTCTGACTGTTACGAGAGCCATGACTGAAAGGGATCTCCAATAGAGTGATTATAGAGAAAAGGAGACAAAATAGAAATTTCTGTGGCACTCTGACATTACATAGTAAGGAAGGAGAGGAGAGGAAGGAAGAACTAGCAAAGCAAACTGAAAAGTAACAAGCATTGAGACAGGAGAAATTCAGGGAACTGTAGTGTCCTGGAAACCAAGTGTAGAAAGAAGGGATGATCAGCTGTATCAAATGATGTTGCTAAATCCAGGAAATGACTGAGAATGGACCACTGGGATTTTGAGATGTGGAGGTATATGGCGACTTTGATAAGAGTGATGGCTCTTCACAACAGGTACAAACAGCCCTCTCAAGGAGTTTTGCTATAAAGGGGAAAAAGAAATGTGAAGTGACAGCTAGATAGTGAGTGGAGGAAGTAAAGATTAGAGAAGGGTCTTTTAAAAAAATATAGCACAAATATAAAAGGATGTTTATGTCCTGATGAGAAAGATCCAGTATAGAGGAGGAATTAATGTCATAGGATAGGATATGAAGAATTGTATGCGTGATGTCTGATGTCCTTAAGAGAGAAGTGGTGGGATGAAATTTGGGTAAAATTGAAGAGATTGACTGTAGAGGAACGATCATATATATTTGACAGGTAAAGAAAATGAGACTTGTCTGCAGTGATTGAGCTTTGAGAAATAAGTCGATTTTGTGTTATTCATTATACAGAAAATACAACATACTATATTTAGGAAGAAGACATTTCTAAATAATTTTCTGGACGTCAGTAGGATTGACTGCCTTGTTCTCAAATGCATCACCATAGGTAATTATACCAGCTTCTTTATATCTGACTATGAAAAATCATACCAGTGGACAATGAAATATGCAAAGCTATATTGGCAAAGGTGATCCAGTTTTATAAATTCATCCTCATTTTAATTAAATTCTTACCTCTTTCTCTTAAGGAGGCTATAGATAAAATGTCCTTTGAGAATATACTACTTCTGTTAAGACTTTGCTCTGGAGAATAATGGAACCGAATAAAATGCATTTTTACCTCAGTTTGTTACAACTGAAAATTGCAAGGTAGTCTCTTTATTCAATAAGTGTTCATTTTTTTTTTCATGGTAGGGTACTGTTCTATTTGCCAAATGGCACCTTTGTATAAGAGACTTGAGTTTTAAATTTTCAAAGCAGCAGAAGCCCTTTTTAAAAGAAAACTCTGACTGAAACCTTATTATATACAGGACAGATAACAATGCTATTTCTTACGGATAAATGTCTTTTTAGGAGTTCAAATGAATAACATTTATTTAATAAAAAATCAATTAATGAAGTTTTTTTGTGAGCACACAAGCTGAATTCAGGAGCTAGGGATAGCGGTGATTCTCTAACATCAGAGTCACCATTCTGTTGATTCCTGCATTTTGTTTTGATTAAAGTGTATTAAGAAAATTGTGAATCATACAGAGAAGTAGCTGCATAGGATAATTTCTTAACAGCTCAGTTTATAATCTTAGAATGGTTGAAAAGGACATAGGATACTTTTAGTATTAAAAAATGAGTCAAAATTCTCAAAGAGTCGCTAATAATATCTAACCACTGATTGAATTTCTTTTAATAAGAGACATTTAGAATAAACTTAAAATTGGCAAACCTTGATTGTTTGTAATATTATGTAGTTACTGCAAGACCTGCTCTATATTCACTTCTTATTTCACAATAGACTACATCTCACGTTAGGCTGACGCATGTAGCTGAAGTTCCTGAGCTTTGCTTTAGCATTTAGTTGAAT
Organism: Mandrillus leucophaeus; assembly: GCF_000951045.1. NCBI lineage: Eukaryota > Metazoa > Chordata > Mammalia > Primates > Cercopithecidae > Mandrillus > Mandrillus leucophaeus. Next base: position 7,116,796 of record NW_012104031.1, read on the forward strand.
ATAGCACATGTGTCCTATTTATGGGATTTATGAAATACCAGTATTAAATTTCTAATTATCACCACATTTATAAAAAATTTAAATGTAAGCATAGAACTGATGAGGGTACGTTTTATTTTAGGTAGGGCACAAAATGAGTGGATCTAACTGCACAAGTCAATAGGTGGTGGTCTTTGGCATATTAAATTTGATGTATAACACTTAAATGTGAAATTTGTGTAGAAGATTTGCAGAATCCTTGAAACATGTCTTTGGAATACTAAGGTTCTGTAGGACACAATTTGAAAAACCCTCATGTTGTAAAAACGGCAAGAGATATAACATCCTAAGACCTGCCTGGGAATCCTGACTTTTCCACTGGCTGTATGAGTTTGGCCATGTGATGGAATCTCATTGGATCTTTGTTTTTTCATCAATAATATATGGATTATGACCCTTAACACATCGTTTTTTTCTAAATCCTTTACTATATATGTCAAAATAACAAATATCTAATACAATATCTTCACTTAGGGAAGGTATGCATAAAATACTATTTGCATCTAAGCCTGATATCTTGAAATATAAAAAAGAGTAGTTTCTAAATCCTTAGAAAAATAGAGGAAAAAGGGAAAAAATATAGTTTGTGGAAGGGAGAGAGATTATGATTTGATTTGAGGGAAAAATTAATTTTGTCTCAAAGAAAATGATTTCCTAACAAAGAGAACACATGGAATAAAATGCTTACCTTTGGAACTGAAGGAAATGTTTACCATACTAGATCAAATGCTCTGAAATATTAAATAATGTGTATCCAATTTTACAAATCAGCCATTCCATTTTAGAGTCAATTTTTAAAATTCAATGTTCTCTTCAGCTTTCCAGGAAATATTATGAAAATAAAGTGGTCAACAGAAGACAAAACTGCAGAAAAGATACAGCCTTTTGATGTAGCTTTTCTGATTAACAGTTAAATCTTGTGCTCTGTAGTTGAAGGGTCTTAGCAGCACTGTCTTCTGTTGTTCAGGCTGACCCAGGTCAGTTTATTTTTCTCAAGCTGGGGCTGAATACCCTCGCACTCTTACTGTGGATACAGCAAAATCACCTTTTGTTTTCAGGTCCAAATGAAGCCATATCCCCTGAATGAACTTTCCTTTTATATATAAGAAAGAGCCAGGAATATCCATGGCTTAGTGACTTTCAAGTATTTAAACCTATGAGCCAACTCAGTGATACAAAAGATTTCATGTTAGTGGTTCCCAAACTTGGTTGCATACCGGCATCATGAAGGAAGCTAGTTTATGGAACAAATTTCCAGGGTTTACCCGCTGAAGTGCTGACTCAGGTGTAGCCATTTGACTCCACTTTAGAAAAATGAAGAGTCCTTTGTAAACAAGCTTACGGTGAGACCATTATAAACAAAAAAGGGCTTTACTCTAGCTGTGAGGCAAAGGTACTCCTTTTGCAGATCCACAGAGGTAAATGGGTTTAGATAGTAGTTTAATTTATTCAACCCCTCACTGTAATCTTTGTATCAGCTCCTTAGGGCAGCCCCTCATAGCCACTCATTGAGTGTTCAGCGGGTTAAAAAACACCCTTCCTTTTGAATTTTTTTCATCTTATCTCCCTGCATGGTTCCTTAACCCCATGTTTCCCTGTTGCTCCCAGAATCCCTTTGGTTTTTCTCCTATGCCTTTTGCAATAGACTTTAGGCTTTGGGGTAAAAGTGGGATGTTGAGGGACGAGCTCCAAATCCCACTGATAGAATATCTACAAGAAAATTTTACCTCATCCTTCTGTCAAAATTGAGCTCTTTTCACATATTTCCTGAATCTTATTGTGTTAAGGAATCCTAAGTCTAATTAGTTAGTACCTCATTCTGTTCCCTAACATTTATATATATCCTGGCCCAGAATGCGGGAGGAGGGGCAAGGATAAAATAATATTGCCCTATTCTGTTGAACATTCTTCATGAAATTGCTTTTCAATTTTATGTTTTTACGTATTTTTAAAATTGTGAAGTCTTTCAAACATCAACTATTGGACAATAATTTAATAGGCATCTATGTATCCACCATGCAGAATTAGCAGATATTAACATTTTGCTATAATTGAATTGCTATATATGGTTAGTGGGAGCATAAACATATACAGCCATTTTGGTAAATGTTTGGCAGTATTTAGTAAAGCTGATCAACCCAGCAATTCCACTCCTAGGTACATACTCCATAACAATGTACACATATAAATTCTTATAATGATATTCATAACAGCTTAAAACTGGAAAGTACCAAACTTCCATCAAAGAAGAAAGTATAATGAATTGTAGTATATTCATACAATGAAGTGTTAAACAGCAATGAAAACAAACTATTGTTACCCTCACAAGATAAATTAAATTTCTCAGAAATAATATAATGGTGAGTGAAAATGACAGACCCAAAAGGGTATATATTGTGTGGTTCCATTTCTATAAAGAACAGACCAATAATAAATGATGGTAAAAATTAAAGAAAGGTTTTCTTCTGTGTTATTGGGAATAGTCTATGTCTTGATATGGGTGATGATTACATGGATATATTTACTATGTAAAGATATCATCAAGCTGCATACTTACAATTTGTTTATATTATATATGTTATACTTCAACTTAAAAGTTCACCAAAAAAAGAAAGAAAAAAATGAATGACTTATGGCTTCAGAGATTTTAAAGTTTTAAAGACGGTAAATAAAGAGAAATCCAAACTTCGTCACATTATAATGAAATTTAAAAACACTAGTTACATTAAGAAACTTCTATTAAGTTCTGAAGAGAAATAACTGATTATGAACAAAGGAACAAGAGTAACATTAACTTTGAATTTCTTGACAACATTTGAAAGAAAGAAGAAAAAGAAATAATATTTTTAAAGCCATGAAGGAAAGAAAAAGCCCTGTATTATTCCCATAATTTTATATCTAACCACATTTTCATTTAATGTGAGGACATTATAAAAATGATTTTCAGACAGTTTATTTTGCCATACAAAGATTCATTTTGGAAACTTGTTTTTTGGAAGAAATTTTAAAAGAAAAGATTTCTCTAGGGATGTAGCAAGAAATATAGGCGATAACTATGTTCAGATAACTTCTTATTTCATATTTTAAAAATCCCTTTCGTTTAAGATTTCTGGGTCAGACAAGTCAAGCCTCTCCAATAGCAAAGATCATCTCAAGTTTGCTGTTTTACATGACCTTAAGAAGGCCATCACTAAACTGAGAGGAGGAGATGGGCAGGGGCTAGAGGCCAGTAAACAGCAGACGGTTTTTTAACTCTAGGCAAGATTTTTGGCAGTAGATCTTTACATATGGAACTCGTGGAAAAAAGTAGACTGAAAGCCTATTAAGTTTTTTAGAAAGTTGTATTTTCAAAGGAACCACAAGCCTGGCCAACAAAAGCTATGATTATTTCCCACCCAATCCCTACAGAAATCCCTGACACACTCCTGTGCTAGCTTTAATTGGGCTATAAAATCTGCACAGCCCCTAACAAGATATGATACTCTTCTTTTTTAAATTTTTATTTTATCTTTTATTTTTGAAGACAGAGTCTCAAAAAAAAAGGCTGGAGTGCAGTGGCATGATCTCAGCTCACCGCAACCTCTGCCTCCCAGGTTCAAGTGATTCTCGTGCCTTAGACTCCCTATGTTATCATAGCTGGGATAACAGGCGTTTGCCACCATGCCCAACTAATTTTTGTATTTTTAGTAGAGCTGCAGTTTTGTCATGTTGGTCAGGCTGATTTTGAACTCTTGGTCTCAGGTGATCCACCCGACTTGGCCTCCCAAAGTGTTGGTATTACAGACGTGAGCCATCATGCCTGGCCAAGAGCATACTCTTTAATGTCCATGTCAGATGTGGTCATGGGGCATAGTAGACAAAGAACAACCTCCCAGAGGGCAAATCTAGGGGCCATGATAGACATTGGACAGGGGATTCCTGCAGGAGACCAGAACCATGTGCTGTCACAAGGGCTAACCAAGGAATTTATTGCCAGGTCAGGGAGTTTGAAAATTCCTGCCTTTCCACATTTCAAAATTGCTATGGACCAGTGACTGCTTTCTTCCCCTTCACTAACGAACATTTTTATCGTGGTCATCTTCTTCTTCATCTTGCTATATATTGGATATAGAAGAGAGGGGAAGATAGCTTGTGTTTTTGTTTATAGCTTGCAGGATTATGAAGCATCATATTTGGACCTGTTGAAGCGGACTGTCTATTACCTAGAAATCCTAGGCTTTGAGCCTGATATTGTAATTGTAATTAAATGGGTTCCTAGGATTTTCTTCCCTAGGAGGGAGTAGGATTTTATGTAGCTAACAAGATGTGCTGTGGCAGCAACTATTAGTGATTAAGCCAGCATCTCTTTTCCCCTTTCTCTATTGAAAAGGAGCAATTATCTAGGCCATTGACGCTCATTATAAACTACAATTCTCGGTTTCTCTTGAGCTAGGTATGGCCATGCAACTAAGTCCTGGCCAGGGGAAGTGAAGTATGCAGCTCTCAGGTCATTTCTTTAACAGGCATGGAACGTGCATTTCCCTTCCCCCCCCACCCCCCCTTTTTTTTTCCTACTCTTTAGAATGAGAGCTGAGACAGTCACCTTAGTCCATAAAATATAAACTTTGTGTTGAGGAAGACAGGAAAACAAAATTGAGATTAAAAAAGAGAAAATAAGTATAGTAAATGAAAATTTGAAAAAATGCCAAAAGTAAGCCCTAATACAGCAGAAATTATATATATGGGGGGCAGGACATTGAAATAATCAATTGAAACTGAGGCCTTTTGATTGAATAATAATTATGTCTGAGAATATTATGTTTATGAGAGACATTATTAAATACATAAAAATGAAAATAAAAGACTAGAAAAATATACCAAGCATAGAGGACACAAAAGAAAGCTGAAGTACCAATCCTAATATCTGACAAAATGGAATTCAAGACAAAGATTTCATAAGGGACAAAGAGTACATGAGAGACAGTTAGGTAGTTCTTGGAGCAAGAGGATATAACCATGATGACTGTATATTTACCTAGTAATATAGCTTCAAAACATGGAAAGTAACAACTGTTAAAACTGTTTGGTGAAATAGCTGGAATTTTAAGCACTTTTTGGAACAGATAAGGGAAAAATAATACATAGAAGATCTGAATGTTAGACATATATTAGGTCGGTGCAATAGTCATCGCGGTTTTTGCCATTACAAGATGGCAAAAACCACGATGACTTTTGCACCGACCTAATATATAAGCTATTAGATTAATACAAACGCTATGCTCAGCAAACCAAGAATAAAAACATATATGAAACATTACAAACTTGACTGTGTAATATGGAATAAGTCTCTGTATGCTTATGTTAGGTACATGCCTTCTGAACTGCATAAAATTAGATTTTTTGATCTATTTTAAAAATACAGTATGAGAGTCAGTTAAATTCAGACTGAGTTCATTTTCATTTTATAAGATGATCATTTTAACTTTTATGTTTTTCTTTAAAAGATCTGTTGATCTATAGAAGTTGCACACATTTTTGGGGTATATGTGATATTTTAATACATGTATACAATGTGTAATTATTATATTAGTATAATTGGGATATCCATCACTTCAAACTTTCATCTATTCTTTGTGTTGGGAACATTACAATTCTCTTTTAGCTACTTTTTTTTTTTATTATACTTTAAATTCTGGGATACATGTGCAGAACATGCAGGTTTGTTACATGAGTATATACGTGCCATGGTGGTTTGCTGCACCCATCAATCTGTCATCTACATTAGGTATTTCTCTTAATGCTATCCCTCCCCTAGCCCCTCACCCCTCGACAGGCCCCGGTGTGTGATGTTCCCCTTCCTATGTCCATGTGTTCTCATCGTTCAACTCCCACTTATGAGTGAGAATGTGGCATCTTTGGTTTTTCTGTTCCTGTGTTAGTTTGCTGAGAATGATGGTTTCCAGCTTCATCCATATGCCTGCAAAGGACATGAACTCGTCCTTCTTTGTGGCTGCATAGTATTCTATGGTATATATGTGCTACATTTTCTTTTTGTTTTTAAATTATACTTTAAGTTCTAGGGTACATGTGCACAACGTGCAGGTTTGTTACATATGTATACATGTGCCATGTTGCTGTGCTGCACCCATCAACTC